>NW_022900916.1:1972396-2007581 GCF_012274545.1 Fukomys damarensis
GATGGCTGTCTTTTGTACCTGTCCCTGCACAGAGGAGGGAAGGACATGGTCTCTCTTACAGCCTCTAGTGGGAGGGCAACTCTGCTCACAATTTGCCCAAACTTTCAGCCTCTTGGACTCTAAAAAAAGAGTACATTCACCTTGCTTGTGATAATTTGCTAGGGAAGTAATGTATGTGAAGAGCAATGATTTACAATGATATTGTCTTAGTCAGATTTTCCATTGCTGGGATAAAGTATCTGACAACTTAAAGGATAAAATGTTTATTTTGGCTTACGGTTTTAGGGTTTTCAGTTCATGGTCAGCTGGCTCCAAGGGGAAAACATGACAGAGAAAACTGCTTAACCTATGGTGGTCAGGAAACAAGGAGAGCAGGAAGAGAGCTGGAGGAAAGACAAACTGCAAAGGCATTGCCCAGAGACCTGCTTCCTTCACCAGTCCTAACTCCTAACAGCACTTCCAGCAGTGAGCTCATCAGTGGATGAATCGCTGGTGAGTTCAGTGCCCCATGACTTAATTCCATTTCAAAAGCCCACTTCTGAGCACATGAGCCTTTGGGGGCACATTTTTATTTAAGCTATAACAGATAGAAGTATCATTTAGAAGAACACAAGAGTACCTATATTAACATTAGGTGAATTAGATGTTGGAGCAAAGAAAATCGTCAGGCATAGATAGAGACACGATGTAATGATAAAATAACCTATGTATATATATGTACTAAACAACAGAGCTGAAACAAATGTGGGGAGCAAACTGACAGGACTGAGAAGAAAGACAAGTCTACAGTGAGACACAGAGACTGAGTAATACCGAACCTAGCATAACTATCAGCCAATAGGATCCAATGAATGTTTGCAGCATAAGATCCAACAAGATGCAACATATTACAACAAGGAGCACGCCTGTAATCCCAGCACTTGAGAGGCTGAGGCAGGAGGATAGCTGTGAGTTTGAGACCAGCCTGGGCTACATAGCTAGTTCCAGGCCAGTCTCAGCTACATAGTGAGACCCTGTCTCAAAAAACAAACAAACAAACAAAAAAATTCATAGCATTAAATAACTACATTAGAAAGGAGAAAACATTTCAAATATTAATTTTACATTCCAAGTCAAGAAACTAGAAAAAATAGAAACTCAAAGCAAGAAAAGAGAAGGAAATAATAAAAGAGGAGTAGAAATCAATCAAATTGAAGATGAAATAATAGAGTCAATGAAACAAAAAGCTAACTCTGAAGAGATTAATATGAATGACAAAACTCTAGTGATATAAGCAGGAATAAGGAATAGAAGTCATAATTACCAGTCTCAGGGCTGGGATTTAGTTCAGTGTTTCTGCCACTTGCCTCATAAGCGCAAGGACGGGAGTTTGATCCCTGGTACCAAAAAATAAATAATACTACTACTAATTATCAATCTCAGGCACAAAATGGAGCGTTGCCATCACAGATACATAGACAGCAAAATGGCAATGGAGACTGTGGATAATGCTATATACAGACAGTGGACAACATAGAGAAAATGAATAAATTTTTCAAGAAGCATGAATTACCACAATTCATCTATAGGAAAAATGGGTGGTGTGAATAGTCCTACAACTATGAAGGAAAGTGAATTTGTAATGAAAACTCATGTACAAAAAGAAATCTTCTGGCCCTTATAGTTTCATTAGAGACTCTGCTGAAGACTTGAAGCATCTGCCCCTCCGAGAAGCCCTGCATGGTACCCCAGTTTATTCCGAGGGTGAGCCGAGGCCTCTCTGACCTATCCCGATCTGTGCAATCAGCTCCCCCTGGACCCCTCTGACCTGGTTTCCAACTACTCTGCTCTCCCTGCAGCCTCACAGAAGGGCCTCCTGTCTTCACGAGCAGAGCACACCATTTGCACTCCCACCCCTGGGGTGCTGTGCTTTGTGGGAGTTCAGTTTTCTCTGAACCATAGGAAATCGTCCTTCATCCTTACAGCTCCAACATGACGAAGAGAGAGCAAGCTCTCTGGTAACACTTGCTGTAAGGTCACTAACCCGTGTGGGTAGGGCCTCAGCCTCAGGACTTCATAACCCTGCTCACTTCCCAGGGCCCAAATCTCCAAATACCATCAGATGAGAGGTCTGGGCTTGACATACGAACCCTGAAGGGACATTGACATTTAGCTCACAACAGTGTCCACCTGGTTCTGTTGTGCCCAAGTCGCAAAGTCCCCAAAGACCACCAAGGAGTCAGGTCCGATGCAATTGCAAGAGGAGTTTATTGCAAGCTCGAGCCTGGACCCTCAGGTGTCAGCGTTGCAGCGGCTTCAGACTGAAAGCCCAGATCCATTTTTGAAGCGAGTTTATATAGGAGTAAGGAAACTTTTTTGCTTATATAGTTTCTATTTTTAGCTCTCGCTTATCATTGGATAATTGAGGGATACTGGGAGGGCTTTTACATATCATTGGATATTCAAGGGGCACTGGGAGGGCACTTATTGGAACATTACCTAATGCCTACATTCACAGAATCAATTCCTCTTTTTATTAGATCATCTGATTTTGCAAGCCACAATATTAGCAGGTGGCTACCTATGTCAGCTAAGGCTAATTCCTATATTAATTAAATCAAACAGAAAAGAATTCATCTTGTGATCTTAAAAGAGGAACAGAAATAGGATGGAGATACTCTAGGATAACTTGCCCTTAAAAGAGGAACAGAAACACAGAGAGACTGTCACATAGAATGGAATTTACAGAAAGGAACTTTTGCATTCACTCTATTTTGGGTAAGGGGCATGGAGCCCACCTTGACCTGAAAACTTGGTCCTCACAGTTCATTCCCCTCCCTCTTATAGCCCTCTACTAAAACATGTTCTGCGGAAGGACTTCTTGGCCACTCTGTACCATTCTCCAGCACCTTGTTCAGGCTTGTCAGATATGCACTACAGAACTTATTTCCAGTTTTGTGTGTCTCCTTCACAATAACGTGAGGAGGTGAGATGTATACTGTTCTTGGTGTGTGTGTGTGTGTGTGTGTGTGTGTGTGTGTGTGTGTGTGCGTGTGCATGGGTAACTCTGCCCTCGGTCCCAGAGGAGCCCCTGGCACACATGCACTCAATGGACAGGTGTCTAGTGAATAAACCCATTGTTAGTCCAGTTCCCAGAGTATCACTTCGGGGGACTAATTTTCAAGTTTTCGTAGAACAGCATGAGGCTGACACTGGAAGTTGTTTGCCCTTAGATCTGGGAAGTTCTCGCCAGCTGGGCTAATGTCTCCCTAGAAACTTGACATGTAGGGTGCGTGCCCCTGGTGCTTTGCTCTGTCTTTAACTTGCAGCTGGACTTGGCTCTTCCTCATTATTTTCTCTTTATTTCATCCCCCAGAGCTTCACTTCAAATGAAACATTTAATTTTTCTTCTTATATATAATTACCTCTTTCTACTGTTTTTTTGAGTTCCCATAAACTAATTATTTTAGCATCTCTTAAAATTTTAAACTTTTGATTAGGAAAATAAGCTGGAAATTCATTTCAATTGAATATTTAGAAGTCTAATCTATGAGTTTATTTGTATTCTCATTAACCTCAAAGTGAATTCTGTTTAAAGTTATTTAAATTATGGAAAAGATAAGTTCAATTTAAAAATCTTAATATAAAAATATCCAGAAATGCGTCAAGTTCATATAACAAGATTCCACCCACTTATCTTTTGCTAGTGCTAGTGTTTATAAAAAAGAAATATAATTTTCATATCTCTCCTGAAAGTATTATTTTAACTTACATTGACCACTGAAAAAATACATGTAAGCATTTTATATAGGAGAACCACTTTATATCATACATAGCTAAATTTTTTATAGACATCTGTGAAAGAAGCCTTGAGAAAATCAATTAAAATCTCACTGTATACAAATAATCGTTCAGTGATTTTAGTTTGGGGGAACAATGCGTGTTACTGATTTATTGGCTATGTGTGCCCTAACTGTTCATGAATTTACATTATTTTAAAATCAGGTTTGTGGAATTTTTAACTGGCTATCAGAGTTTTATATGATTTTCTTCTTTCAGTCAATGTGGCAATTTGAAAGCTCCCAATTTTACACATTATTAACAGCATGCATGTGAAACTCTGATATTTTTCCTTGATTTCTTCCACTTTGAGAACTGAACTATAACAGGCAATTGATAACCATTGAATTGATAACCATTGAGGGCCCATTTTAAACTTCATAGAGTGCCAACTGTAAGAAGTGTCTGGAAAATTCAGAAAATAGTTCCAAAGCACTCTTTTACCGATCTATGAATATGCTGCATGAATTTATTTTACCGACAGCCAGAAGAGGCGGCCCGGCTTTCTCTGGCTTCTTTCTGAGCTGTTGAATCGTCGGTGCTGGTCCTTCGTGTCGCAGCAGTTTGTAGTCGCCCGCCACGCGTTCCAACGCCATGGACTGTGAGACTCAGAGGTAGCTGCTCCTGCATTCTGACCACAGCTGAGGGCGTCCGGTATTGGCGGCCTGAGTTCTGTTCTCAGAGGGTTCTGCTGATCCTGCCACTGGGAATCAGAGCTCCAAGCCTTGATACCGGGATTTCAGGGGAGGCCGACTCTATTTTCAGCTCCTGGCCAAGACCTGTGGTTTGGGTCGGAATCTACCAGCACCGTTCCCTGTTTCTGACCGTGGTGACTGACTTACGGGGCGATGTGTGCTTTAAAGGAAACCCAGGATTCGCTGTGATTTGGGGGCATCCTCTTCCGAGTGACTGTGAGCGAGGGCAGGTGGCCCTGGGGCGGGAGTTTAATCCTGACCGCGGAGCTGGAGAAGAAAGTGTCCTGCACGAAGGAAGGACAGGGTCAGGTAGCCACGCTACGCTCGGCGCACGCCGGTCCTTCAGTCAGGCTGAGTCCCGAGCGAGCCCTGGCTGATCAGAAATCTCAGCATGAAGCCCCCTTTGCTGTAGACGGCACTGCCTACCACCAGAATATTTATAGGGCAGACACAGCAAGTCTCAGTGTGAGCTGCTGGTTTCTAATACTGGCAGTTCACTAAGGTAATTCAGGGTGCTATTAAAGAATAATGACTCTCAAGCCCCACTCAATTGGAATAAATCAGAATTTCTGGGGCTATGCCCTGGGCACTTGTGTTTTGCTAACGCTCCTCAGATAATTCTAATATAGAACAAAGTTTCAGAATGACTGCCATAAATAGAAGTTATGGGTCACCCAAATCCACGGGAAAATTACTATGGGAAACAAAACAGTTCTGTTTCATATATTGAGGCAGGAAAAAAGTGTGAGTGCCTCTTATTTTAACAGAAAGCTGTTGAGATAGTAAATGAGAATCTATACCTCCTCAGAGAAATATGCAGACTTTACTACAGTGACCATTTTCTAAGACGTAAACTCATGGTGTGAAAGATGACTGAAATTACATACATAGCCTCACTTATTTTATAATACTTCATAATAGCAAGTGTTTCATCTTTTAAAATAACTTTAGTCTTGTCTGAAGAACTGTTTCAATGCAGAGAACCTCTGGGTTAACACATGCGCTGTCTCCGGCTTCTGGAGCGAGGCTGTGGGAGAGCCACGCGCAGCTACAAGGAGGATGGAATTCCGGCTGCGCAGGGCTGCTGATCGGGCAGATGGCCTCATGGAGCACACTGTCCGCGACTTTTGCCCTGAGACTTCCTGAGTGTCTTGCCAGGCAGGGTTTCTTCGGTGCGCTCAACTTTCAGCTGGGCCGTGGGTCCTTCAGCCAGCGCAGCAGGAGCTGGCGGTGCGCGGGCCTTGTGCACACAACCTCTGTGAGGACCTGGGGAAGACCTCCCGCCGGCTCCACCCTAGGCGCCACACCCATGAGCAGGAAGGGCCGAGAGTCCGGAGTTTGCAGGTGCTTTGTCACGCGGATCTCTGGAGCAGCAGTGAGCGGCTCCTTCTCACAGGCTACTTTTTATTTTGGTTATAAAATACATACAACAGTCTACACGAAGTAAAATTTCGTGTGCAGGTGCTTTGGGGAACAACTGGCTTAAGTAGTCTTTACAGGATTCCTGTAGAGAAATTAAAATTATTTGGAGGAGAAACACAGAGGTCAGGGGCTCTGAATAACTATCTTTGTATAGGCACCTCTGCCAGCGAGCAAGGAAAGAAAGAAACAAGCGAATAAAAACATAATTTGCATAGAAGTTGCATAATTTTACATAGAAAAGTATTTTCACTGAGTTAGAAAGTCATTTATCTTAGGATTTTCACTTCTGAGTATTTCCCAAATACTGCTACATGAGCTTATTCTTTTAAAAATTATATTTTGTGAGGGCATGTCACTATTACAGGACCATAGGGGTTATCTTCGTAACTTTAATTTTTATTGTTGGGAGTAGATGTTCGCAGTCCATAGTGATGGCGCTTGTCATGGACACCACACATCTTCATTCTTTCATATCTTCTTCCCCTCCCTTTCTCCCCGCCTTTCCACCTGCGAAAGAAAGTCTGTCTTACTCTTTCCTATCTATTTTGTTTTGCTTCTTGACCTAATTAATTTTTAGATTTCCCAAATATAAAACTATACCTTTTTACAGTACAGTTAAATACTTTAAGAATTACATTACCTCATTGTATTCTTTAGTTTTAGTAACAACTATTGAGCTTCAGAGATTCTCAGAAAATGTCCTATGTTTTATAATCACTAAGGGCTTGCACGTTTTTTGAAATTTTAATTTATAACTTACAAGACATTGCCAAAATTCCAAATGTGTTTCATAACATGTTTCAGTGTACTGCTCAGAATGTGCTATTCTTTATTTAGTATTTTATATCTCAGAGTATAAAACAGTATTCCAAAGTATTGCATACTTCTGCAGTAATAATAACAAAATTATAAAATGCTGACATTTCAGTGAGAAAATATAACAGAATTGAATTCTGAAAAATTAATGTAAAAATAATTTTTCACATAAGTGTGTGCATTCCAAAAAAATAAATGGTATATGCAAGAGACAAGGAAGTGGAGCCTGTAATTTAAAACATATTCCATTTTTGTATTAATCAATTTCCTACCCCTGGGACAAAATATCCAACACCACACTGTGAGGGGAGCTTTGTTTGGCTTAGGGTTTAAGAACATTCAGTCCATGCTTGGCTGGCTCCCATGTGGAAATGGCATGGTGGGAGGGCCTGGGGCAGGACAGCTGCTCACCTCCAAGCATCTAGGGCCTCTGAGATAAACAGCTGGCTTCCTCTTTCTTTCCTTTTTAGTCCCTCTGAAAGGCAAACCCATTGGAAAGTGCCACCTACAGCCAAGGTGTGTCCTGCTGTCTCCGTTTCCTGCCCCAAAGTCCAGAGTCATCTGTGGAAACCTCTGTGGCACACCCAGCAGCTCTGCTAACCCCTAGGTGTTTCTTAATGCAAGCAGGTCAGTACAGCAAGACTGAGGGTCACCACTTTCAAGGAGCAGGTCTTCAAATTGGAAAAGGGGCACATTTCAATAGGAATCAACTCAGAAAGAGTCACAGAATTACAAGACCAGACATATATTTAACTTTTTTTTTTTTTTTTGTGCCAGGGACTGAACTCAGGTCCTTGCACTTGCAAGGCAGGCCACTGAACCACTGAGCTAAATCCCCAGCCCCATATATTTAACATTTATATTAGTTTTATCAAATACAAGATTTTGATACCCAAAGAAGGGTCTTCATATCATAATTTCTATTAGTACTCTTAAAGGTATGATCGACTTTAGCAAGTTGATGAAAGTATACAAATAATTCAAGTATAATGCATTAATTATTCTTAATGCTCTCCTCCCAAGAAACTTCAAAACACTTGAATTTCTAGTTGATGCATCCTCTTGCATTACTGGAAAGATTCTAGGCAATGTTTTCTGATGAAGAAAAAAACATAGTTTTACAACATTCAGATCATCACTGCCTCACATATTAAAAAAAGAAAATTAAAAATAAAGCAACTATCAACCTTTGTGCCTGGTACACCTCTTGTAACATGTTTCATCGTCAACTGTCATCCTCATTTATCACTGTCACCCGTGAGTTTCTGCTCAGACAGAGGTAAATTCATGAGAACACCCTGGAAGCTCGCCAGAGCAGTCAAGTCTGACTCAACGTGAGCAGAACAAATAGGTTCTGTTTTAAATAAAACAAAGTTCAGAGTTTAGGGTATGAGGATAGTAGTTCAAGAAAGGCCGTCTTTATAACACTGTGCTGGCAGTGGAGTGATACAAGAACATTAAGGCAATGATTTTGGTTATTTTCTCTACAAGTAAAAATTCCAGTAGAGGTCCATTTTGTTAATATAAACGTTTATATTTTTCACTATGATGTACGGATAGCACATGCATGTCAGATTCACTTCCTCCTCCTGCCTGCTGAGAAGAAAAACAGTAGCATCTCATACTGATATGAAGGAGGTATTATTACATGAGAGAGAGAGGGAGACGGAGGGAGATACTGTGTTGAATGCAGGACTGTCTCACTGAACTACATCTTTAGCCCATTTTTTATTTTATTTTATTTTTTTACTTTGAGACGAGGTCTCCCTAAGCGATACTAATCTACGGCCCATACTTGCCGTTCTCCTGCCTCAGCTTCCAGGAGTATAGGGATCACAATTGTGTGTCAAGGCACCTGGTACCATATTTTAATTTTTAGATACATCTTGGAGGCAACTTCTGAGTTATGTTGCAATTCAGTGTTGGGGGAATGAATCCTTTAGAATAGCCTCTTGTGAAATTCTTTTAGCATCATTAATCTTATCCCAGTAAATTGAAATAAACATGTACGATTTGAAATCATAGGCTCACTTATAGGCACATTTTGATGACAGCTTTTTAATTATGAAATGTCTGTGCTCTTTTCTGACACAAATTATATTCTTAGAAAAATAAAATACAGAACTGTTCAGATCTCCATACAACAACGTAACTAATTCTACTGAACACTGTTAGCTTTGCTTCACAGATTTATCAGTCCTCTGATGCTTCTAAACGGTGGCCTCTCTTCCACGTCCCCTTTCCCCTGTGTAGGAAATGCCACCTAAATTTAATGACCGTTTCCCAGCCCGTCTCTTCCCTGAAGTTTGCAGAGCCCCGCAGCAGCCTCTCTTCCCTCCCTTTTGCTTCTGATGTCTTACATCCAACCTCTGCTTCCACCGTAGCAAAAAACTCTGATGCTTTCTCCCAGAGATCTTGAGAGTGAGAAAATGTTTAAATTTCTCTTCACAGATCCTAGGAAACAAAGAGCACGTATTTGTTTAAAGGGCGAGCAAGTGCCGGTCTGAGGGAATGGAAAAGTTTCCGGTGACTTGCTCGGCAGCAGGCAGTCGCTCACAGCTCTTCCATTTACTGTTTCCTCAGTGACAGTTTGGGTGATGTGCCCTTGAAAACAGCAAGTAAAGAGAACCGTTCATTTCACCATTTAAAATATGCTCACTTTAGCCATTTTAGTGGGTGTTTCTGGTAACTCCATAGCACTTTGCTCAGCGAGAGTTGGGGAACAGACCCAGATTACCCGCACCACCAGTGCTGTTCCTCTTGGTGACCACCGTGGCCGTGGGCAACAACACTGGTACTTAGCACTGGGGACTGAACCCAGGACCTTTGCACTGAGCTCTGCCCCTAGCCCTTTTTAGTTTTTTCTTTTGAGACAGGATCTCACTAAGTCGCAGAGGAGCCCAGGGTGGGCTCCAGTTTAAGGTCCTCTGGGTCACAGGTGTGCACCCAGTGCCCTACTTGAGCCACCGACGGAAGAAGTCTTAATTACAGAGTATTTGGAGACAGAAGTCTTTCTGCCAGAATTCGCAGCGCCTGGCCCCTAGATCCTGTCCAAACACTGACCTCTGTTTACTGGTCAAATTTAAACTAGCAAGATGAATTTCTCTAAACAAACTAAAGAACAGAGCTATGATGTTTATAAAAATGTTAAAAGGCAGGAAATCACAATTTCTAGATACACACTTAGTACACACCACACTTTATGTATATATAGCCTACTGTCTCATGCAGCTTGCAGCAATGAACATGCACACTGTGAACACTAAGTGCACACGGTATAAACCATCTCCGAATTCCGCAGTGCACCTGGGCCTTTTGTCCCAGCTGTGGCTCCGTCACTCCTTCCTGCCCGCCACAGCACCCTGTGACAAGCACCACACGACTTGCCTCATTAATCTTTTCCCTCTGTGTATCTCACTGTGCCTTCTCAGCAGCGTCCTTCTGCCCCATTTCCCAAACAACTACAAAACGCGGTTGGAGGGCAATAAAATCAATTGGTCTTGAAACGCTTCTTCTAGCACACTTTTTTTTTTTTTCTGTCTCCCTGGAACAGAAAACAGCTAAAGACTGCTAGGGTTTCCGGGCCAGAGAAAAGATCGTCTTTTAGGGAAAAAGAGACCCATTTCAAGCCCTGTGATTCTTAAAATACATGAATGAATACAGTGTATACACAGTCATAGGATTGTCTTTTCAAAAGTTGTTTGAAGAACAGTAACAAAACCAGCTGGTAAAAAAGGTAGCCAGGCTGAGTAGTGAAATAATATCAACTACATAAACAGTGTTGATATCAAATAAGGAAAGCACATTATAAAGATGCATATTCTCCGTGGATAAGGCAAATTTCATAACAAAACCAGCGGTCACTGTCATGATTTTTGGAAGGAATATTCTGCTTACGTTTCTAGATAAGAATTCAGGAAACCATAACTGTGTCTTCTGAGGGTAATCGCTAGGATCGTTACTCCAGAGTGAGATGCGCACCCATTACCCCTTCTTTGGGAGACCTTTTATTATAGACATCTGGGCCTTTTTACTTCTTTCTTCATAATTCACATTCTTGAAACCTGCTACCAAGTTTTATGGCTTAAACTAAAGTAAATCCTGATCAGCGGCCTCTGTTTAAGGTCTTCTTCACGTTTGTCTAGCAGCTCAGTTATGTAACCGAATCATTGCGTGTCCGCAGTTGGACGCTGACCCTGATGATTTGTAATTCTCTTTCCATTCTGCAACGCTTTCGGGAATGTCTTCTACATGTAGCTGAAAAGTCTCTGACAATATTACCCAAATGTCTGTTTAGAATCTACAGGGAACTGACAGCCGCCTCCAAACTGCCCCAGGGAAATCCGGCTCAGAATCTCCAGGAAAGTTTTCCAGTCACTGGAAAAGTCATGAGGGGGCCTGGGAAGCCACACTCGGGGTCCATCTCAGACCACAAGCTTGCGAACCGCTGTTTGTAGACTGTATCACAATCACTCATTGCTTGTACAACGCCCTGTTCGTTGTGGTGGCTCAGCAAAAACATTGGCTCCTCACTCGTTTTAGTGTTTTGTTAATTTTTGCTTCATTTTATAGGATTATCAGAAAAAATATAACATTACTTTAAAAGGAAAATAAAAATTACTAGAGTAATAATGTATTTAATTTTTTATGAATTATCAATTAAAATTAAATATATCATCATATTGTCTTTATGAAGAGATAATAATATTTGAGATATGATGTTTTAAAAAATTTAAGGCACATAAATACAGGTAAAAACTAACTATCTGGATATAAAAGTGATGAGTTAATTACTCGATGGTATTAGGTTTTCTTGAACAGGATCAGTCATAAAGTTTTAGTTTATTTATTTATTATTTTATTTTTTATTATTATTATTTTTTTTTTTTGGTACTGGGGATTGAACTCAGGTCCTTGTGCTTGTGAGGTGGGTGGCAGAACCACGGAGCTAAATCCCCGGCAATCATAAAGTTTTATAGTGATGTACCCAAAGGGTAGGTCTTATTTTTGGGAAAATGGCTAGGTACTTTTTTAATATATAAGAAATAGTCACATAGCTGCAAAAGTAAATGATAAACATATAAGTGAAAAAATTACAAAGTGAAATCTACCTAAAGCTGTATGTTTGAATTTAGCCCAAATAATTAAGAATAAACTGCAACTAATTAATATAGTAAAACATTTTTATTAACAAACATTAAGCATGCCTTGACAATCTCACAGGATTTTAATAATCTCTAAGAAGTGTCGTCTCTATGCAGTGCTCCTTTGCTCCGAGACACCGGCATCCCCTAAACCTGACCCCAGGCCGAAATAGTGGCCCAGGCCTGTCAAAGCAAACGGGAATCTGACCTTCGGTTACTAAGGAAAACATTCAGTCCACAGGCAATCGTCAGAAATACCCTAGTCGGAGGTTGCAGATAAAACTACTGAAAAATAAGACTTTTTAACACTAACTTTTCAAAGGGAAACCCAATGGAGCAGCTTATGTTTGAGTCCAAGCAGTATATAAATTCCCTCCCAGTACCACCTCGTTTGATTTCCACAGCAACCCCTAGCGCATCCTGCCGATTCCGGATCCCAGGGCCTCGCTCCACTCCGGGCCAGTGCGCCGGCCATGGACAGACTCCGAGGCCCTGGTCCTCAAGAGAGACTGCGGGGCACTGAGGCTGCTCCTCCTCTCCGGGCCGGGCCGGGCTGGGTCCCAGCCCTCCTGGGCTCCCCGTTCCCACCTGGCCGCGGGGCTGAGGAAGCGACCCGGTCTGCCCCGGTCTGCTTTCCAGCTGGAACCAAAGACTACACCGCCGCTGCTCCTTACTGACTCACATTTGGAATGCACGTAGGGTTCCCATCTCCTGTTCCCTGAGCATCCATCCCTGCAGGCTCACCTTCTTGGAGAAGTTTTGCTATAGTGTTTATGTGGTGTTACTAAAGGGCATGTGCGTGTGTGTGTGTGTGTGTGTGTGTGCATAAGTGTGTCATACGTTACTAAAGGGCGTGTGTGTGTGTAGTGTGTCTCAGGTCAGCTTCACTCAGGTTGCACATTCATACATTCGGTTTTGCTGGCATAAATCTTTCAAGTTTTAGGCTTGTGTTTTGCAGTAGTGTATATGTATACGTATATACATGTATATGGGATAAGCAGGCATCTGGGATAATCTGCGTATAGAAAATGTATGTATTGATAACAGTTCAAATCAGTGTCTCTGATGTTTTATGCAGACATATGGACAGATAACAGAATGTGTTATATAAACATAGTACATATTGTATTGATTGATGTGAAGTATTGTTTTATTGGCATTAGCAGCATGTAAGGAGCATGGTACGTACTCTGCCCTTCGGCTCCATTATTAGACATTTTAAGACTAGGGCCAAGACCTTCAGACCCTTGTGCTAATTAAGGACTGTCCATACTTGCTGACTGCATTTTTGAGCAAATATTTAGACACTTGAGTTTTTAAATATTGTGTTTCCTTTATATTGCGGTTTTGTTTTCATAAGAAATCAAGAAGACAGTAGTCTCTGTGTCACAGAGCCACGGTGATGGTGAAGGGTGACGCTCTCGCTCAGATTGGCCATGAGACAAGACTGACCGAATTCTCCCTGTTCCAGGGTTACTGCTATGTGCAAATACTCATCTACACAACAATAGGCTTTCTCTTTTTCAAGAATATATTCTTTTAGGGATTATATAATCTAGTTCACTTTTTAAATAAATACTGTTTTCAGTGCTTATATTCCAAGTTTTATGGAGAAACTTTTCCAGACCTAAAGAACTAGCATGGTGGCCAATCAAGGGTCCACACAGTGCGCCATTGTTCACTGTAAATGGAGTGGAACCCGATAAAATATGACCTGCTCCAGCATGAAATTTTGCATAATCCCATTGATTGGTGCTTGTTACTAAGGAACCAGAAGGTTCTTGTTATACTATTTTATCTATATCTCAGTTGCTTGGCAAAAACCCAAAGAATCATGTTTTAATGAAGTCCATCTTTGGAAGAAAAATAGAACAAAATACTATTGTTTTTCACTTCTACAGAACTCTTCTTAAAGTACCTGTGTTAAATATAGGCATTGAGAGGGAGGCATCACATGTCTGCGAAGTAAAATGCAAAAGAATCCAAATTATTATAAAGAAAAAATATTGGGAATATAAAACAATGTAGATAAATTGAACTATTGAAGTTGGTTGGATTAAAAGCAGCTTGATTTTTGAGATTGTGTTTTGTCTAAAACATGATGCAGACAGTATGTAGTTGATTTCCTAATTTAAATAATATTCGAAGATGCCAACAGTCTAATGCAGGCCTTCTAGTGAGGTGCGGAGCACCTCACGTTATTCCCTGAACTGTTTGGAAGATTTTATCGGCTACATCGCAGCTGCAGAGCGCCAGGTGTCTGAGAGGCTGCTCTAGTGATCCGATCCCTGCTGTGTGTCGTGTCCATCGGGCAGCCCTCCTGCTGTGTCCTCCTGTCCCCCCGTGGATTTCTAGGATCCAAGGCGTGACTGAGGTGAGAGGAGCTGGGACGGTCCCTCGGCCCCAGGTATGCACCGTGGTACCTGGGCCTCTGCAGAGCTGGGCCGAGGGGGCCCCAGGCCTTTGTTCTGAGCCCCCAAGGTGAGCTCTGGGACTCTGCAGTGGTGCCTGCAGTGCTCCGCGTGATTCTGCAGGGTTTCTGCGTGGCCATGCGGACCTGAGCACCTACGCCAGAGGATGCTGAAAGCTGCCACTATCTTCCCGTCGTCCTGTTCCTGTCTGCCCAGCTGCTTCAGGACTCGGCAGGAGGGAGGGAAGTGGCCCATACTGGCTGTCTGGAATTGCAGGGCGATGTGCTGGGCACGGTGCTGACAGGAGGGCTGGGAGGGCGGAGCGGAGAGCGGACTGTAAGGAGCACCCCTCGCTGGAGCTCCGTCAGCCGGAGTGGGACACGCCACGGGTGCGTCTCATCTGAGAATCCTGGAAGAGGGCTGCAGGAATGCCGCGGGGCCAGCGTTCGTCTTGAGGCCGCCAGACTGAGTCCTCAATTTTCCATGAGTCTTCGTCAGATTTTCCCGAGTAACTGGCGAGTGGACAGGAAGTATTTACACCACGGTGCCTCCACCCCGTTATAGCTCTGTGTCCCTAGTACCAGTACCTCAGGACGTAGTAGACCTGTTTCTTCCTTCTCCAAACCTGTGCACTTTCCCAGCAAGGGCCCTTCCTAAACGGCCTTGTGTATTGGCACAAACGCATCCTTCTTCCTCATGCAGTTTTCCCCTGTGTGCTGCCTTCACAAATCAGGGGCTAGAAGACATGTCTCATGTAGAACACTTGCCTGTCTGTCCCACCTGTGCTACAAGAAGTTCAAATTCTTGCCTCACCTAAACTCTTACAGCACCCTGTATTTCCATGACTAGCAGCTTTCTCCCCATAGCTGTAGGCACAGGAAACAGGGAACTACACACAATGTCCTGCGCTGTACCCTCAAGAAAGGAAAGTGACTGTGTGCATGTGTCCACCTTTGCACGCTTGTGTAGTTATCTCCGCTGCCATCTGTGACCCTCGCAATCACGACTCCAGCCTAGCAGATGGCTTCCTGTCAGTCCTCTCACCCATCCTGTTCTGCTCTGTCCCCTGCCATGACCCTCACCTCTTCCTGAGTGGCCGATAGACCATCACAGTGCCGGCACCTTTGTACTGTGGCCTCTCAGACAGGCGTCCCCGGTGGACCCTCCCAGACACCTGCCGAGTGGAGCCACTCATCCACTGATAGCGTGTGGTGGTTGAAAGCAGGAGAAACAGATGAAAACAAGGCTCCAGTTTAAAGGTGATGACAACATCAGTTTTCCGTTTTGCCTTTTGGGGATAATAAGGTCTTTCGGGGCTGTGAGGAGCATGAGGCACAAGGGAAGCATTTGGTAGGGGTCCGTAGCCAATAAAAAGTAGCTGTTATCATTAATAAAACCTGTTTTTCCTCAGGACTAAGGATTGAACTTAGATCTTCTGCACTGAGCTACATCCCCAGCCCTTGCACTTCTGCTTTTTAGTTTTTTTGTTTTGTTTTGTTTTTTGAAATGGGGTCTCACTAAGTCACTAAGTTGCCCAGGCTGTGTTCCCACTTGTGATTCTCCTGCCGCAGCCCCCTGGAGTGCGAGGATTACAGTCCCGTTCCACCACAACTGGCACAAGTTTGTGTGTTTGTAATAATGAAACACTACACTTAAGGATTATGAATCTGAACCATCTGTGGTCCAGCACAGTTGTGTATGGCTTATAATTATCCACAACTAACAAAGTGTCAAACACAGGAACTCCTAGGAAAGCATCCGCACCTCCCGTGGCATCACAGGCACCCTGACCCAGGTGGGGGTGCGGGCCCAGCACCAGGTCTAGCATGGGGCTCCACTGCTTCCTGAACTGCGGCTGGAGGCAGGCCTGCACGATGGCGCTGTCCTCCTGGGAAAGCCGAGGTTCAGAGTGCCCTGCCCGGTGTGTTTACATTCCCCCGGCACCGGAAGGTTCCGCAGCCCTGCCCTGAAGCCTGGCCAACAAAACCCATGAGTGACACGGCCGCCGTAGGGAGACGTCTGTGAACTCCAAACAAGTGGTTTTCCAGGACATTTTAGAAACACGCCTCTGTGGACTGCGCAGTTCCAAGTGTGCTGCGTGACCTCCATTCGCCCTGGAGGATGTCGCCCCTATTCAGTTCTTGGAACCTGACGGCGACTTCGAGGGGCCTTCGATTTGGAGATCGGGGGCCCCCTGCTCCTGATTTCCTTCTCCAGTGTTTTCTCCACACGTTTTCTCTCTGCGTTTGGACCTCCACACCCTTCTCACACTTCTCCTATCAGTGCTTAAAAGCCCACATCTGAAAACCTAGCCGCTTGGGTCAAGACATGTGCATTTGGCTCCGCTGAAAAGCAAACGCCAGAGAAGCTTCACCGAAACATGAGGACCAAGCCGCAGCGGGCACTGTGTGTGCACGAAGTAACTCAGCCCCGCTCGGGGAGGCGGGTGGCCGGTCCAGCTCGGCTCCGGGTTACCCTGAGAGAGAAGTCTATCGCCACCTCCTTTTTCTTCTCTTCATCATGGATAATATTACCGTGCCTTTCATAAGACATTTTACATTTCTGAGATGAAAGACAATAATGATATAAAGAAAAGCATTACTTTGTGATTCAAATGAATATAGACAGCTTTTCACTGAGAAGCAGAGGCTTTGTCTCTGGCAGCACTGTAGTGGAGCGCGGTTCTTAAATGTCCTGGGTTTAATCTGATCTGATCCTCTCAGCAACTAACTATGGATCAAAGGCAGTCTTAATTTCACAGCCATTGAAGTTTTCTTTTAGGCTAATCTATGATAAGATAAGAACTTCTAGCCACTTAGACCTACTGAAATTTCTGGAGTGTGGCCTATTTACGAGTTTTATAAACGCACGTTTTATATTCCCACAGCAAGGCATTCGGCAATTAATTTAAGCTACATTTTGAAAACTGCTTTAAAAAATAAGTCTTTTCATTAATGCATCATTTGATTATAAATTAAAGGTAATTAAAGTAGCTATGGAAATTGCCACTTTATAAAAATATTTATTTTTATTCATCTAACCCTTTTATTTTTAATGCTGAAATCTTTCAAAAAATAACTGAACATAAAATTATTGATGAACCTCTTTTATCAAGCAATTAGATTGAACATAAGCTAGATTTTCATATTTGCCTCACAAAATGCCATATTTTTTATTTTGAAAAAATTAGACCTGTAGAGAAGTTAAAAAAGTATGATTATCATTTAATTTCATTCAAATTTGCAATTATAAATTTTGCCGCATTTGCTTTATCTCACTAAATACACATAACATTTCTCATACTTCTATTTGAGTCTATACCCAGGTCAAGTTAATTTTTTGTAGTGGGGTCAGAAAATATCAATTTTTCCATATAGCAATTGAAATTGTATTAGTACCATTTGAAAAGCACACTCATCCAACTGAATTATTTTGGTACTTTTATTAAGGACAAGCAAAACACTTGTCTGTAAGGGGTTTTGACTTCCTGTGTTCCTACGTGTAAGACAGTGGTAGATTCTTGCACCTGGGTACGGTGGTCCAGGGCAGTCTACACGGAGACATTTATACATTTTATCATTCTTAATTTAAATTTTATTAAATGTATTCGTGTATCCTGGATACCTCAGGAACAGAAACATTAAGGAGAAAAATGCCCAAATGTTGAAAATTGACTTAAACATTGAGGAATTCACACTACCATTGTCAAACATTGATTATTTTTAAGGCAGTAAGTTGATATTGTGGTAATCTTTAACTTCCTGCCTAAAGGTCAGCAAAGAAAAATATAATGAAGATTGCTGTATTCACCCGGCAAGATGTCTTTTCATGCCAATTAATATATAAGATAATTGTTAGTGGCCCTATAAATACCTACTGTATAAATATACTGAATAATATTTTTAACTCAATTTGAGTTGTTGATAAATTAGGTCAATTCCTAAGTTTTGAGATCAACACGTCATCAGAGTTTATCTCCTGAAGCTAAGGAAATTCTAAAGAGTCATTTCTAACAAATTAAGTAGATACATCTTATAATAAGATAAGAAAATGCCGGAATGAGCTCCTATCATTTACTCTGAAGCTCATGCCATTATCTGTGTTATGAGTACTTGACAAATAGCACTGGAATTTGTTAATATAAAGTAAGCAAAGTATTCTTGTCACCGTTAAAAAGGTTAAAATTCAAAAAGAATGCTTTATTAATTACATACCAACCTTTAAATATGTCTTTGGTTCTTCATTATTCTCTACCATGATAGCAAACTACACACTGCTCCTTTGCCTGTTATTTTTTTCTATTTAGAAAGGCTGGGCGCCAACCTTTGTCCCCTTTCTGATGTTCATTAGCATATTTGAAGATGGGAAGAAAATTAAACTGTATGCTCAGCCTTTCTTCTTTCAACGTTATACTCACTTCACACTTTTGAGATTATAAAGTATCTTTACAATGCGCACTTTAAAAAAGTGAACAGAAACATAGATACTTGATAGCACAGTTAAAATTTTTGACAAATCAAGAATTTCCTCAGTTTTGCTTCAGTGTGTCTTTATTTCCTACATTCTGGTTGACTTCAAGATTTTATAAATGTATAGGAATTAGAATTTAATGTAAATCTGAATCTTTGTATTCGTACTGTATTTGTAATTTGTAATTATGAGGTTAGCTTATATAGTACAATTAGCAGCAAATTTCCTACAGCAATACAAATTATGAAACCATATTGAAATGTACCACCGTGACCTAATATCTAATGATAAGTCTAATTTTAAAGTATTCTATGAAGACCTATCTATAATTTACTATAATAGACAATTTGTAAAACCTAAAAATAATGTTGTATTTTTAGTAATGCACTTGTTTTTTGCTCCTTGTGATAAAAAATTGTGATGTTTTACCATAAATGCAATAAAGTTTCATAGAGTAGATAAGAACGTGTAAATCAAGAGGAATGCAAACCCCTGTAATGCCGACACTCGATTTCCTAATCCGTTTCACATTATAGGAAGGGATATGTGTGTCTAATTACCCAATAAAAATGAACATTTTGTCACAAATATAAAAAGTTTACTTAATGGCAAATTATCAATTCCATGAAATGCACCCGTCTCATAGACGTCCCCAGGGCAGTGACACACAATATCTGCCTGTGTGCTCCCCGCCGCCCCAGACTCTGTCTGCAGGGAGGCAGGAGACTGGCCTTGGTGGTCTGCCTTGTGCTACTGGTACCTTCAGTGGTGTCTGACGCCTGCTGGACATCCAATAATCAAGATAATAATTGAAGTAAAACTGAGGGATCCTTTTAAACCATATGCAGAGCATTGTTTTTATGGTTGTTTTCTATATTGACTTTCAATAAAACCCGAGGACATGACAGGAAAACATGTGCCACGGAAGGTGTGCTATGTTGCAAGGGAGACTAATGGCTTCTAGGTACACAGCTTTCTGTTATGCACATGTGGAATAGCACTTGGAGCACATAGATAGACGGCCTGATGGAATGTTCCTCGATGATATCCCTTCAGGCAATAGTCCTTTAAATTGGAATGGGAGTTTTAAGAATCTTGACAGCAAGCTGTGCAAGGTTAAATTTGGCTGTGAACACGTGAATGCCCATTATTAGCTGTGAAGCTCAAAGATAATCTCTATGCTCTGAATATAAGCAAGTGAAAACAAAGCTGTGGTTTACAAAGGAAGGAGGAATGAAAGTGATCACGGGGTTTTTGGAGGCGCTGGGGACGAATCAAGAGTGTATGTGTGAAAATACTTCAGGTTTATTTCCAGGGCTGAAAGCATTCTGCATATGAGCAGTGAGTGCAGGACAAGGAGGTCTGGAGGAGGGATTTCTATCACAGCCCAGAGTGTGGATGAGATGAAGGAAATTGTTCATTGGCTGCAGGTCAGGGCGAATGTGCAGAAATCTGGGGGACAGCTTTGCTTTCGAGCCATTTTTATCTCCAGAGAAGTCAAGAGGGGCATAAAGGATTCACACTTTGGTGGGAGGTCAAGGGAGGATTCCAGGCTTACAGAAGAGAGTGTGCTACTGTATGAGGCAGGATAAGGAAGGCAGAGGTCATTGCAAAGCACAATCGGGGACTGGACAGAGGTGGAGGGCAGTGCAGGTCCACTTAACAATGCATCCTGCTGCAGAGTTTCACTGAGACCCACAGATAATGGGGGTGGAGATCTTCCAGAAGTTGAGGCCACAGCAGGCAGACACCATGTTAGAAATAACTGTCATGTTTTACCTCTATCAGAGATTTAAATGAAAAACTAAGCCACCTCCTTTCTGAAGAACCTCTAAGGATGAGGTACTTGAAATGTAGCTCTGGCAAATAGGTGAGTTGTCTGACTGCAGGTGTAAATTTTTATTACCAGTTTCAACTGTGAGTTTCTTTATGGAACTGGTGATAATGCCACCGGAGTATAATTTCCTTACTCATAATAGCAAAATAACATCGTTGTTATTTGATGATTGACTTTCTTTTAAAATGTTGTGAATTGAACAGTATAGTGCTGGCTTCTGGCCAGCAAACACTGTTAGAGAGACAATGGAGATTTGAGAGACAGAGAATATCTTTGTCAGGGACCAGGCCTTCACTGGAATGGAGTGAAGCCCAGAACTGACCCAAACCCCCAGGTTTACTGAGGAACATCAAAGGCGTAGAGTTCTGCTGAGTGCAGATGTTTGTTTTAGGTAACAAGGCAGGCGAGCCAGGCATGGTGACAGTTTGGTTGAATAGTTAACTATGATCTGATTGGGAGCTTTCTTGTTTTTCCTTGTGAGGCCCACCTCTGCTCAAGTTGGCAAAACATCCCATCTTCAAGACAAGACATTTCAGATCTTCATTGTCAGCAGTCTTCCACCTCTCCAGACAACAATGCTGGCTTTAAAGGGAAACCATGCTAAATATGCAACGAAGATCAAAATATATACTGTATGAATTCTTACACTTTATATCTTGTTACTCCAAGGACTGGAAGATAAAAAATAGTTATTAAAATAGTTATTAAACACATAAAAATAGTTATTAAAATTAAATTATTGACTAGATCTAAGGTATAAAAGAAGCACAAGACAGAAAAATATAGGAGGGGAAACCCCATAAGAATCTGCCACTCGATGACTTTGGGAAGAGTTAAAAAAAGATAAAAAAAAGATAAAGCAGGTGTAAGAAATGAAGAATAAGAAAGAGATGAATAGAAAGAAAAGGTTATGGCAGCCAAGGCAGGCTGTGAGCAATGCGGGCTGTAAAGAGTTAAGCCCGCCACTGGCTCATCTGGAGAAGTGAGCCTGAGCAGAGCACATGAGGTAGAACACAGCTGAGGTCAGACTGACTCGCACCCAGACTCTGTTCCCAGCCTAACACAAGAATGAGCCTTGCCTTCCTTTCCAAGCCTTGCCTGCATCAGCAATGTATCCCTAGCAACCACATGCAGTCCTTTTGCATAGTCTCCTCATTGCAACTTAATAATGATTATGCTACCGATACATATTGATGGTTCTGGCTGTTCAGGGACTTTGCCTCCTCAAGCACTGGTCATCCGGCTTTCCCCACCTCTGTCTCTAAGTCTTTCTTCTCAGCAGGTATCACGCCATTGAGCAGGAGATGGAGATCTGCTGCAGGGGTCTCTGACAGATTATGTGGAATTTCACTATTGCTTTTCTCTCTGCAGACATGCTGGAAATCTAGAAGAAACTTAAAATTTAAAGTGTGTTCTTGGCTACTGTAGTAAAATTAGAGCAGGGAGTCTTTCCTCATGGAAAGCTGGTAACATTTTTTTATGTTCTCTACTTGCAAGTGCCTAAGTGTAATACTGCATACTTGAGTACTATGTAGTCTCTGATAGGGTAGAGATTACAGTGGTTACCCAATAGCCCACACTTTCTTCTAAATCTCTTAAAAACCCTTCTCTTCAAAACAGAGAGCTTAGATTCAAGTGATAACACACGCTCATTGGATCCCGAGGTGAGCAGGAGAGCCCCACCTGGCCATGGAGCGGCATGATTGGGAGAGCTCTCCATCAGCCCCCTGATGCACAGACAGACACAGTCATTTAAAAAGCATCGCTTACTCCAGGGAAAGCACTGAATTTTTATAAAGAAGTATAATTTATATACTAAGTAAAGAGACAAATCACTTACATAAAATGCTCAATTAAAAGCAAAGGAGCCCATCTTACTTTCTGTGTAGCTGAGACAAAATACCCAAGACCCAAAGTCAAAGGACAAATATTTATCTTGTCCCATAATTCATAAAAGTTTCCGGCCATAGTCAGATGGCTCTAAGGCAGAAGGGAAATAATCCATGGCAGGGTAGGCAGTAAGGCACCTGCAGCCTGCTTCCGTCTTGCCTTTTATATTCCATCCAGACTACTTCCCTAGTGTTCGGGGCCACCCACACTCGGGGTAGGCCTTCCCGTTATCCACGTCTAAAATGATGCTAAAGCAATCCATACACTGCTGCAACTATCACAGCCTCAATCCACATCCACACACTGTAGATCCAGCCACCTCTGAAAAGTCCTACCCCTGAGCACATGAGGCTTTGGAGTGACATCTATGTATAAGCCACATCGGGACAGAAGGGGGCAAGAGAGAAAAACATGCACAGAAAAGAGTTAGAAACAACAGTAGATATTAACCCAGGTGCACAAATGACACTTTACCTGTGAATGATCTAAATGTCACATAATTGTAGCATAATCAGAGTGGATTTAAGAGATGCAACTCTGTATTTTCTATAGGAAAACCACTTTAAATATCATGGCCCCTAACATTAAAAAGTGACTGGAGGGAGGGACATATGGTAGGACAACGCTAGCTGCAGGAAAACTGGGGTAACTGTATTCATTTCAGACAAGCAGATCCGAAATCAAATTAAAGCTCTCAGGACCAACAAGTGCACACCCATTAGAGTGTCTGGAATCTGGCAAGTGGGGAAGACTCTGCCTCTGGGATGAGGAGGAACTTCTGGGCTTGGGAACTGCCAGCACCGAGTGCAGTGGTCAGGCCCCGTGGACACCCTGGGCAGGTCATACAAAGAAGTGTCCCCTACTTCATCAGCCAGTGGCCTTCACTAAAATGATTTGAGAAACTCACATCCGCGCAGTGAGCTGTAGAGGAAGACACCTAGTAAAATGTAATAATCACAAAGTTCTAGAAGCAACCAAGATGTCCTTCGCTACATGAATTTAGGTAAAAGCTAAACTCCATTCACACCATGAAATGCTGCTCTGATGCAGTGTGACGTCCTTTATTTAGATCGAGTACTTCATTCTGGGTCTGCATCTATTAATTTTTTGCTGTCCTATTCAATATACTTTCTTCGCTTTATCTTTCCTGTGCTGCTGTCAGAAAATTTTCACAATTATGAAACCAGAACACACATAGTAAGAATGAATATCAAATTTCAAAGTCAAGAGATTGAGTGGCCTGGATGACCACTGACAACGTGGCTGTTTTTAGGATGAGGATTGCAACAACGTCACAGTGAAGACATGAACCCCACACGTGCCCCTTGTGCTTATTTCCACCAAACTGCCAAGCCCGGAAAGGCAGAGTTTGCGTCCACCCAACTTGTCTCACATAGATTTCAACTCACTCCAGCTGGAACCAGGGTGTGAAGTAATTTCTAGCATTAGGCTTAAATGTTTTCTCTTATAATTAATTCAGTCTTTTCTTGTTTCTCCGTGTGGACTTTTAATGAAATGTTTGTTTTTGCTTCATACATGACCATGTCATTTGAAAGTGTCTAGATTTTTATTTTATGTATTTTGCGCTCATGTTACTGACATATTTGTGTACATATGTTGTTTATGTTCTGGAAGAAACATTCAAATTTAATTTACTTTGTAGCATTTACTGATACATTGACTTTTCTTTCTCTACTGGTTTGAATTTAATATTTATTTGTTTACTAACTTAGACTTTTTTCACTGCCAGTATTTACCATTAATTTTCAAAAATGTTTTACAGTGCTGAATTAAGCAATGTCATTTTCTTAGCGTATTTGTGGATTCAGATGAATTACAACAGCCGATCTCACATCAGTTCATAAATTGTGACTCTAAATGTTTGTGGTTTCCAAATAAAAGCTAGAGGACAAAAGTTGACAGTTTCGTGCTAAGTATTAAATGCTATCCATTATTTGTGTGGTAGTATATCACTGTAATCAGAAAGAGCTGCAGAAGCCGGTGTGCATAAGACGTTGACCAAAAGAGGAAAAACAATCTGCTATTAAAATAAATTATCTTCATTTTTGCAAGATTACCTACTGCCATAACTCATATACTACACAAAAAAATGAACAACACAAGGGCACAGTGTTTATTTTCTATCTGGAGTAATTGCTGACTAATACAGTTCTTTTAGATTGTCTCATTAATTTTATATATTTGATTTCTAGTTTATTTCCCCTATATAGGTTTTCCTGCTAAACTTAAATCACATAAGACATTTGAAACTTTATTAAGGGCACTGTAAATCTTACTAATTTTTTACAACTAGTTTACATGGCTGTGAGACTTTTATTCAAGGATGCAAGGTACTTATACTTTGACTTTAGGATGCTGAAATTGGTAATTTAATCTGTGAGGCTGCATATTCTGCCAAGGATGGCATAATCAAAAGCTGTAAAGCTGTAAGCAGTGTTCAGTGTAACAAACTTAAATAACACATAACATCCTGTGCTTTGGAGACCTATACAGTTATATTTATATTTTATTATATTTTATACCATTTATTCCAATGAATGAATGAATGGATTTATTGAATGAATATCTTAGTGTGTAAAATAAGGAGCACCTTAATTCACCTTGTTTACCCTGTTAGCTGTAGGCACTGCTGTATTAAGCTATCATTGTGCCATGTGCATCACTGCTGTACACCCTCGGGCTTTTGGGCCATGCGGCCTGCCATGCAGGCATCTCACTGTGCCCTGGGAGCATGGACACCATGCGTGTTGTGTAAATGAGTGTGACTGTGTTCCAATGAATCATGATTCACTGGCTCCAAAACTTAAATTCTATATAACTTTCACGTCATGACATAGTCTTCTTCCCTTGAATATTTTTAGCCATTTAAAGTATATTTAAAAATCTAAGCTGTTAGACTACAAAAACAGAACAAAAAGATGAATTTTACCCAAGAGGTTTATTTTGTCAATTCTTGGTGTATATTATCCATTAACATGTTTGAAGGGACCTCACAGGGTCACACTCGGAGGTAATGGGGTGATCCCACCAACAGCCCTAAGTAGAGGTGTCAGGCAGGGAACCCATTGTAGCCCACAATGAGTGGAACTAACTCACCAAAACTCCATTTTATATGCACTAGATTCCTGATCAGAAAGCCCAGTGATGTTTCTTCGGGAACCCTAAGGTTACATTTGTTCAATGCCACCTCTCTTGCTCTTCAAAGAGTCTGAAGATTGATAGAGCATACAAGATCACCACAGCTCCGTGCCTCCCTGCCAGGTTTAGAAAACAAGCCAGGCATGTTATGGACCAAGCAATTATGGAATTTACTACATGTTGGGAAAATATAAATTTAAACAAACATAAAGCTTAATGTTACAGAGAATGGCATTTGTTGCTTTTTTATTGTGCAGATTAGCAATTTACAATACTGGTAGCTACAGTCAGGGAGTTTTATTCCTGGTTTCTTCCTTACCTCTGTGATTTTCAAAATACTTTCATTACAATTTCCCCTTTGACATGAGAAATTTAAACACAGACACTTCTTATTGGTGTGCAGTGGATACTAAAATAATTACTTTGCAAATTTAAAGACAGCAAGTCCTCCTGTCCCTTCTAACACCTTGAAGGCCTCTGTCAGTCAGTCCTCTCTGCCCACAGCTGAACCCCTGCATTAGCCACACACCCAGATCTCTGGGTCTCTGCCAGCCAAGCTGTGCTGAGTGCTGATCCAGTGCACAGTCCCCCACCAAAGTTAAGTGAGAAAATTTCTTGGTTACTTCTTGCCCTCTCTTCTTAACAGATGACTTCTCTAGGAAGCAAGAACTGCCACAAAGCAATCCTTTGAGTTAAAAACCCATTTTCTTTCAATAGTGAACAGTTTTCATTTACTGATTTTTAAATTACACATATGACAATTGCTCTGTGGTCTTTTGTGGAACTCTCAGATCAGGAGAGGTATTTCAAGAACTCTTCCAGGATTATGACTCATGGCCTATGCTTGGTTCATAGTAATCCTGTAAGTGATCACTAACTAAAGAATGTCAGTTTTATATTATATCAATTGTGTTATAGAAATGATTCTAGAATTAATCAAGGGAGCTTTTTGAAGGAGTTCGGGAGGCTCTATCTCCTTACCTAAAAGCAGCCTGTGTGCTCTCCGGAGGAAGCAGCTGCAGGGGGCCAGGAAGTTGGACCTAAGGGAAGGCCCGGCTCCCTGCAGGCAGGTGCGGAGGCCCGAGCTTGGCCTTGGCTGGCCAGACCTGCGCTGAGCGGGATGTGCTGGGCTCCAGTGCCCCTGGGAAAGCACCGCATGTGACTGCCTCGCCCAAGCATCTGATTGCAAATGAAAAGTCAAGTTTTAGATGTTGATTAAACCTTAAAAATTAGAGGACAGATCCTCTAACCATGTTAAACATTAGCAATAATTGACCACAAATGAATTACTCAGAACTTGCAAGAGCAGCCTGTATGCCTCTTTTATTTAATAGGTTGAAGTAAATCGGTAGTGGCGAGGCATTTTCCGTATCTTCTCGTAACCTGGGCTATACATCAATAACAACAAGATCCCGCTCGTTTTGCTCAGGTGCGTCCTCCGCCGGTTGGTCCTTCCAGGTGGTGAGCAGGATGATGCCCTGAGCAGGGCTGGCCCGGGGATGAATACCCAGAACATGCGTTTGGGGAAACACTAAATTGAATTTTTGGTCGCTTTTTTAATAGATTCAATGAACAAGAAATGAGTTCTCTGAGAAATTACTGACCAGTCTTGAGAGACGCTGCTCCACTCCAGTCTGTGTACCTGCTCCGCCGGCTCAACAGGAACCAGGGGATGGGGGCTGGGAATGGGATGGACTTTTCCTTAACGCATTTAACCTCTTTCAGGACCACTAAAAAGATATGAGGGCATCCCTACGTGGTAGGAATCAATAAAAATTAAAAGCTCCGCGTTTCCTTACAGACATGGTTTCGAGTTTATTTTCAGGATTCTACATAAAGGATTTTTTTTTTTTAGTTTAAACTTCTTTAGTAAATAAATACAGATAATAATAGAAGAAAATATGTAGTTCACTTATATGTGAAACTATATATAGTATGGTTCTATGTTTGATTCTTTCTGCTCTAATGTACTTGGCTTGCTTAAAAGTTATCTGCTGAACAGGTGCTCCTGATGAATTTTTAGGAGTCATATCTCATGGTAATAACGTATAATGCCTTCATAGAAAAGGCTCCATCTGGGAAAATCTGCTCCAGGAAACAAATTAATCTTTATCATCATCATTGTTTGTAAAACTGGTAAGATAATTTTTGCTTGTAGTGGTCAAAAATATTAAGATATGAGTCAGGTATATATCATATTTGTATGTGTGTCTGTTCTCTAGAAAGCTCTAATCTGTGTTTACATTGGCATAACTTTATTTAGAGCTTCATTACTTTTAAATTTGTAGGGTTTGTTTTTTTAATTCTCATTACAATATCATTTAATTTTGACCATTTCATATTCACTATATTTTTCATGTAACTGAAAAAAGTAGAATAATTTTTTTAAATTTTATTTCTCTACTTTTTAATTTCATTGGCCAGTAACAATTTACATATTTGTTGTGTACATGATACTTGGAAACATGTACATATTGTGGAATGGATCATTAACATATGGACTATCTCACACACTGATGATGTTTTTGTGTTACATGTACTTAAATTTCTCTGTGAGCCATTTTCAAGTATACAGCTAGTTGGTAACTGTGGTCACCAGGTTGATAGTAGACCTCTTCAACCTTTTAGCATACTATCCCCCAGGTTCATTCATTTATCAGAAATGAAAATAATTTATTTTTCCAGGCTGAAAAATGTTGCATTGTGTGAATATCTTAGGTTTTCTTTTCCTCCTCTCCCACTGGTGGAGAGGTAGCTCAATGCCATATTTCAGGTGTTGTGAACAGTACTGCACTGAATGTGGGAGCACAGAAATCTCCTTAACATATTGACTGATTCCCCTTGAGTACAGAGACAGTGATAGGATTGCTAGACTACAAGGTTGTCTAGTTCTGAGGGGCTTCTAACCTGCTTGCCATACTGAATGCACTAAGTCACATTCTCTAGCAGGTTAGGAGGACTCACTTTCTTGCACATCCCAAAATTGTGTTATCTTTGCTGTTTTGATAATAGCTATGAGGTGATTCCTCGTTGAGGTTTGAATTGTCATTTCTCTGATGACAAATGATTTTGAGCTTTTCTGCAGACACATTTTGCCATTTGTAATCTACCTTTGAGAAATGTTTACTCAGAACCTTTGCCTATTTTTTAAATCATATTATTTCTTTTCTTGCTATTAAGGTGCTGCAGTTTTATATAATTTGGGTGTAAAAATCTAGCGGATTTATGTGTGCAACTATTTCATCCCCTTCAATCAGTTGTCTCTTCATCATACAGTAGCTTTGTATCTTATATATTGTCTATTTTTAATTTTGTAGACTATTCTTTTTAGTTCTTATTTTAAAAAACTCCCCCCAAAATCAATGTCATGGAGCATTTATTTGTTTTGTTTTGTTTTTAGTACCAGGGGTCAAGCTAGGGGTCTTGTACTTGCAAAGCAGGCAGTGGCACCACTGAGCTAAATCCCTGGCCCTGTGTCATGGAGGTTTTACTTTTTCTTTTCTTTTTTTAATTAGTTTTATGGTTTCTAATTTTGTTTGAATTCTTCAATGTATTTTAAGGTGATTTTTGCATATAAGGAAAGATCCAACTTCATTATCTGTATGTTGATATCAAGTGGCTTCCACCTTTTATTGAACGTATTGTCCATTTCTCATTGTGTGTTCTTGGAAACTGTAAAAAATCAATTACACGTAACTGCAGGAGTTCATTTCTGCCATCCCTGCTCTGTTCCACTGTGTGTGTTTGTTTTCAGGACAGTTCCATGCTCTTCTTGTTATAGCTTCATATTGTATTTTGAAATCAGATTAATGTTATGTCCTCAGCTTTATTCTTTTCACTAAAGATTGATTTGGTTTTCAGAGTGATTCATAACTAAAAGTATCTAAAGAATTTTTCTACAGTTGTGAAAAGTGGTATTGTAATTTGGTAAGGAATGCATTGAATCTAAATTGTTTGGATTAGAGGGATATTTTAACAATGTCTGTTCTTCCTATCCGTGAACATGGGATATCTTTCCATATATTTGTGTCTTATTCAGTTGCTTATATCATAATTTTTATTTCATTGTCCAACTGTCTTACTTCTGTGGTTTAAATTCTTACCTAAGTATTGAATTGTAGCTATTGTAAATGAGATATTAAAAAAACAATTCTTTATTTTGATTATTTCATATTGGTATACACAAACACTAGTGATTTGTGTATATTGATTTTTTATCCTTCAACTTCATTTTATTTTTATATTTGTTCTAACATTATTTTGATGATTTCCTTGGGAATTTATATATATATGAGCCTCTCATAAAAATAAAGACAAATTTGGATGCATTAATCTATTTTGTTAATTATCATTGCTAGGACATCCACTACTGTGGTAGAACTGACATTCTTTCATTGTTCCTGATATTAGTAGAAAATATTTCAAATATTTTTAACCATTCTTAGTCTTTATTGTGCTGAAAGATGTTCCTTTAATACCTGATTTGCTAGGAGTTCTTATCATGAAAGATTGTTGGATTTTATCAGATGTCTTTTAGCATCTATTGAGATGATCATAAGTTATTCATTCTTTTAATGTAGTATATAACATTTACAAAATCCATATTGTATTAGTGAGATTTCTTTTCTGAGACATAATTTCTGACATATACAGTTAAAGGAGGAAGGTTTATTCTGGCTCATGGTTTCAGAGGTTTCAGTCCATAGTCAGCTGGCTCCAAGGTACAAACAGGGCAGAAGAGCCTGGTGCAGGAAACCTCTTTACATCATGGTAGCAAGTAGGTAGACAAAGTAAGGAAAAACTAGAAAGGAAGAGGGCAAGAACCATAGTTCCAAAGCCACGTCCTATAACCCACCCAAAATCACACAGAACTATGCTTTATTTTTCTCCCAGGGGTCTCTGTATCCCATCAAATTAATAATCAAGAGGGCAGAGAATTTAGCTGATTGGCACAGCACCTGCCTGACAAGTGCAAGGTCCTGAGTTCAATTCCAGGTACCCACCCCCCCAAAAATAATTAAGCTTAACTATCACTAGTCCACCACTTGAGAACTTCAGCTCAAACACAGGCCCTTAAAACCATTCTTAATTTCCAAATGGGAATAATAACAAGGTGACAGTTTTGCCTAATATGATGTAACTGTCTTGTGTATAAAGAAAAATGCACTCATTTCTTCCCTAAATTCTCCACAGCCCCAGTATTGCTCAAAATTCTCAGTCCAAGTCTCTTCTGAAACTGAAGGCAAATATTTATCAGTGTGCTCATATAAAACTCAGAAAACAAGTTGTATGTTCTCTAGATACCATGTCACAGCATAAACAGTCCCTTTCTAAAAAGGAGGAATCAAGGAGTAGAAATGAACCAGACCACATCCCAGCAGAACAAGTGTGAATTTCTGTTATTCCTTTTGTCCAGCATCTGGGGTACATGGCATTGAAAGGAGAGCTCCAAAGGCTTGAGAATACTGGTGCCTATTGGCCTTGATAGGTGAAGACCACAAAGCCTTTCCTGGCTGGTTTGGCTTGCTGCCTATAGCTTTTTTGGTAGATGTCCCAACTTCCAGGGTATTTTTTTCCTGAAGATTAGGCCTTATTCCCATTGCTTCATACATTGTCCTCTCAGAAGCTCTCAGCAGAGACTGACCCTGTCTGTCTCTGCCTGACCTCTCAGGATTTCCTTTGGAATCATTGTAAAAGACTCCCATAACCCTATAACTATGCATGTATCAAAACATGTCAAAAGCATGTCAGATTTAGTGCTTGACTTTCTTTAATGGAGCTAATCTCTTCTGTCACACTTTTCATGGGGACACATTTACACACTTCCGGCCAACCCATAAATACTTCAAATCTTTTTGCTAAAGATTTTCACTATAAATCTGACTAAAAGCACCCAGCAGTACCCATGACACAGCCTGTATCTCCTGCTGCTTTGAAATTTCTTCCACAAGATTAACCAGTCACATTTAAATTCAGCTTCATGCAGTCTTAGGACATTGACAAAATATAGACTTTTTTTTTGACAGAATATAACACAAATGCCCCCAGCCCAAGTTTTTGGTTCCATCTGAAACCGCATGATCACAGTCTTTACCACCTATCAACATTCTGGCCTTCTGAACTCATATCAGAATCATTTGTCAAGTATTCTAGGCTTTCGCCTCCCCAGTTTTCCAAAATGTTCTCAATTCCTCCTGCAATCCATTTTCAAACACTTCTGAACCACATAATTCAGCATAATTACAACAATAACTCTACTCTTCATACCTCTTCTCCATATTAGTCAGCTTTCCTTTGTTGGAACAAAATATCTAATGTACATAAGTTAAAGAAGAAAAAGTTTATTTGGGCTCATAGTTTCAGAAGTTCCAGCTAACACCAAGGTGCAAACATTGTGACAGAAGGGCACGACCGAGGAAAGCTGCTCACATCGTGGGATCCAGGAAGTAGAGTGAGCAAGGAAGAGGCAGAGAGAGGAAGGTAGCTGGAACCTGATAAAGTCGCCAAGGTCATGCATCACCTAAACATAACTAAAAGTGGCGATACCAATCTCCTAGATGTTTCTCAAGTCAATCACGTTGACAATCAAAATTAATGATCACACATATGTTGAAACACCCACACATCTCTGGGGTAAATTCCATCTAGTCATTGTGAATGATTATTTTAATGTCATGTTTAATTTCATCTGCTAGCACTTTGTTGAGTGGTTTGCATCTGTATTTATCAGGGGTGTAAGTCTGGAAATGTATTTTCTTATAGTGTTCTCATCCGGCTTTGTCATCAAGGTATTGATGGCTGGCCCCACAGAATAAGTTAGAAGTTTTCTTTCCTGCTCAGTATTTTTTGAAGAGTTTGACAAGAATTGATGTTAGTTCTTTCTGTGAAGCCATGAACTTTGCTTTTCCTTCATGTGAGACTTGTCTACACTAATTTGGTCTCCTTATTTGTTATTGATTGTTGTAGATTTTTAATTTGTTTAAAATTTACTTTTTAGGTTTATGTATCTAGGACTTTACCCATTTTCTCTAACTTTTCTGATTTGTTGACATATAATTATCTATAAGTGCCTTTAAATATCTTTTGCCATACCATTATATAAATTATAATGTCTTCTTCAATTTTGACTTTATTATTTGAGTCCTCTCTTTTTTCTTAGGCTAACTAAAGCCTTTCAATTTGTTCTCTTTATAAAAATAACTCAGCTTTTAAATTATATTTTGCTTTTAGTTTCTATTTCATTTATATCTTCTCTAATTTTTATGTGTTTTGTTAAATTTGGGCTTAGTTTTTTTCTTTTAATTTTCCTTAGCAGACATGTTAAGTTATTGGAAATTTTCTTTCATTTGAATTAAATATTTTTTGTTGTAAGCGCACCTTGTCAGAACTGTTTTTCTGATATCACATAAGTTTTGGTATGTACTGTCTCCATTTTTGTTTGGCTTAAGATTTTTTAAATTTCTCTTATAATATTTTTCTTAACCCACCTTTTTAGTTTGTTATTTGTTTGTTTGTTTTTGTACTGGGGATTGAACTCCGGTCACTGTGTTTGGCAGCACTACTGAGCTAAACCCCCAGCCCTCTTAACCCATTTTTGAAAGCATATTGTTTAATAGCTCTTTATTTGTAAATTTTCCAAAATTCCTCCTGATTTTGATTTCTAGTTTTATACCATTGCTGTCAAAAAAGAAATTCAACATTATTTGAAACTTTAAAAAAATGATTTTAAGAATTTTTGTGGCCTAACATATAATCTGTCCTGGAGAATATTACATGTGTGCTTGACTAGACTATTTATTCTCATGTTATATGTTTGATAGGTTCATAGGTCTAAAGTGTAGGTTAAAATATTGATTTTTCTGGGCTGGGGATTTAGCTCAGTAGCACCATGCCTGCCTCACAAGCATAAGGTCCTGAATTCAGTCCCTGGTAAAAAAAAAAAACAAAAACAAAAACGAAACAAAACAAAACAAAAAAAAACAAAATCTATATTTTTTATTTTTTTGTTTTATATATTTTTTTTATTTTTCTGTCTAGATGATTTATCCATTGCTGTAAGTGTGCTGCTGATATTTTTTATTATATTCTACCTCTCTTTCCTGAACTATTAATACTTATCATTATATTTATATTCTCTCATGTGGATGCATTTATATTTATAATTGTTATATTCTTTTAATCAACTATTCCATTTACCATTATATTATGATCTCCTTTGTCTCATTAAACTCTTATTTTTTTTTCCAAAAGTCTATTTTATTTACTATAGCTATTCCAGGTATCTTCTAATTTCAATTTATATGAAATATTTTTCTCATCTATTTACTTTCAGTATATGTTTGATCTTATGTAAGAAATTAGTCTCTTAAAGTCAGCAGAATATTGCTTTAAAAATAATTCAGCCCTCTATGTCTTTTGATGAAGTATTTAATCCATTTACATTCAGGATCATTATTGACAGGTAAGAACTTGCTGCTGTCATTTTATGAATTGTTTTCTAGAACCTTTGTCACTTTCTTCTTGTTTTCCTCACTTTCCTGATATTAGAGGGTTTTCTCTATTAGTAAGCTTTAATTACTTACTTATGTCTTGAATATTTATTATAGGATTTTTATTTGTGGTTTTAATGATGCTTGTAGAAAATATCTGATTGTGATGACAAGCTAGTTAAAGCCACTAAAAACTTACCTTTGATAACATAAAATACTGCACTTCTACTTCTTTCCCCATCTTATAATTTTGATATCAGTCCATATATTTTCATATTTTGTATGCCTTTTGATATAGTATATGCCTAGAAAAGGATGAATTTATTATCATTGTAGCAGTTTTGACTTCATAGTAAAGATATGTGATTTACATACTATCATTACAGCAATACAGTTTTCTGAATTTCACTCAATTTTCTTTACCTGTGAAATGTATAGTGAATATTTTTTACATGTGACTACTTACCTTCACTTTGAATAATTTTCACTGTTTCTTATAAAATGTAATTTTTAGTAATAAATTCTCTCCACTTTTGTTTGGGAAATATTTCATTCTCCTTACTTCCTGAAGAACAACAATTCTGAACACAGGATTCTTTTTTTTTCTTTTTTTTTTTTAATTTTATTGAGTTTATTGGTACATTTTAGGGATACAGTACAGTTGCATTCATTGTTGGGATCATGTACCTTTACATGGCAAGTCTTGATTCTCATTTTTTCCCCTTACCTCTGCCCTCCCTTCACCCCCTCCTCCCCTCCCCATCTACAAACACTTTATTTTCATCTTTTCATTCTCTCACATTTTTTTCTTTTCCCTTTTTGTTCTTCCCCTACGTATCACACCTTCCCTACACCTTTAGCTCCTTTCTTCAAATTTCTAAATGTCAGTAATCTTATTAGAATCTTATGCATTGTTGCAGAATATTCACACCAGGGAAACTATTTGGTATTTACACATGTGTGACTTATTTATTTCACTTAGGAGTATATCTTCAATATGTATCCATTTTCCTATGAATGAATCTATTCTCTC
>NW_022900916.1:2007592-2065500 GCF_012274545.1 Fukomys damarensis
CCTTCACCCCCTCCTCCCCTCCCCATCTACAAACACTTTATTTTCATCTTTTCATTCTCTCACATTTTTTTCTTTTCCCTTTTTGTTCTTCCCCTACGTATCACACCTTCCCTACACCTTTAGCTCCTTTCTTCAAATTTCTAAATGTCAGTAATCTTATTAGAATCTTATGCATTGTTGCAGAATATTCACACCAGGGAAACTATTTGGTATTTACACATGTGTGACTTATTTATTTCACTTAGGAGTATGAACACAGGATTCTTGATTGGCAAGTTTTCCTACCTTCATCGCTTTGAATTTATCATCTGGTTCTTGCCGGGCTTGTAAGAGTTCTGCCAAGAAACTCTTACTATCATTTTGGAACATCCATTTCTATGGTTTGCTACTTCTTTTCCTTCTGTGTGTGTTGGTGTTGGTGTGTTTGTGTACATAAGTGTGTATATATACTGTGGACGAAATCGGGCCTTCAAATTGAGCTAAAACTCTAGACTTTTTGTTGTTTTTGTTATTTTAATTATGAAACAGGGCCTTGGTAAGTCACCAGTTTGTCCAGGCTGGGCTCAGGCTGTGGTCCTCCTGCCACAGCCTCTCTGGGTGTGCCGTGAAAGGTCTACATCATTACACATATCTCTTGCTGGTTTTAAAATCTGCTCTTTGTTTTTGATTTTTGGAAGTTTAAATATAATACATTGGGGGGTAGTCTTATTTGAGTTGAAGTTGAAACATTTCAGTTTATTTTCTTTGATATTTATATCTTTTCCAACTTTCAGATTTTTTATATTATTCTTTTGACTTTTTTATTGTTTTGAAATTTTCCTTTCCTTCTGGAACTCCTACAACTTAAATTTTTACTCTTTGGGTGCGTAAACTTATGAGTTTTTTTATTCCTTTCATTCTTTTCCCTTTGATTATATATCTTCACATAACCTATTTCGAAGTTCACAGACTTTTCCTGCTTGTTAGTTCTCCTGCCGATGTTGTATCTTGTATCTGCTATTTCATTCATTATATCTGTCAATTCCAGAACTTCTGTTTAATGCTTAAATGAGATTTTTAATGTCTTTTCTGGTCTTATTTTTTATCATATTTTGTTTTCCTGATTTCATTACATTACTCTGTGTATTTTCTTGAGGTTCCTCAAGTTTCATTAAATCTTTTTTTTATAAAGATTATTTGCAAAGAATTTTGCTTATCTTCATTTCTTTGATGTCAGTTTTGTCATCCATTGAATGGATTTTGATGGTCTTTGGTCTGCTTAGTTTTTCCTGTTTCTTATGCTCCGTTATGCTAATGTCTATGTGTTACAAGTAGACACGAGAACCAGTATTTGTAAACAGGCTTTGTTTATGATTATATTTCAGTACTGAGCTGGTGAAGGACTCTGAACTGGTCATCTCCCTGCTCCATGGGAGAGCTTGCTCTCACAGACTCTCTGGTTGCTTGTGTCAGTAGGTGTTCAGGGCTCAGCCAGGATTTACAGGTTTGGGCCTGGTACTTGGATCTGCCAGGTTGGATTATTTGGTGGGCTAATGTGAGCCATGAGGGCAGAGCTACCGTTCATATTTGTTCAGGTCATTTGAAGCCTAGGCACACATAGTCTGCCCTTGTCCACGATGACCTTGAACACTGAGCTGGAGTCCCCAGGCATTGATCAGGCCGTGGGACAGGGCAGGCTCCTGAGTCCCCAGGTGCTGGCATGCTATTGGGCAGTCTCAGCATCTGAGCCACAGTATGGGCCTGGTCCTGGGCATAGTGGTGGGTCCTGGAATCTCAGTCTGCTGGGCCTTCCTGGAACTCTGGCTGGGCTTGCTCACTGAACCTGCTGGGTCATGTCTGGACTCTGGGTCTGTTGTGGTTTGGAGCCACCGGTGCTGATCACAAGGGTAGGACAATAAGGATTTGGCCCTGGAGAGCTAAACTTAGTGTCCCTCAGTCTTAGCCTCTTGAGGCCAAAGATGAGGGCTCACAGGCTCTGAGCTGGCTGGTTTGAACCCTAAGGTGCCCAGATGCTGGTCCTGGGGTGTGATGAAGAGCCTGTGTCTGATGCTGGCTTGGACCCCTGTCTACAGAGCCAGTCCAGCACTGAGAAAAGTCCATGAGGCTAGGGTACCCAGTCCTAAGGCCCAATGGGCGGCTCAGTCCCTGGATGTCAGGCCAGGTCTGGGGCCAGGGAGCCCTGCCTAGTGGTGGGCTTCAGAGGCGTAGGCCCCATGTTGGGGTCCTCTCTGCTCTGCTGCTTATGTGGATGGGGAGGTAGGTGACATGGGTAATGTGAAACTGCATTTCCTGCCATCCTCTGTGCCTAGTTTATATTTCTGTGATAGCCCAGGCACTATAATCGCTTCTTCAGGTTCCTTAGAAATGCTTCCTGAAAGTATTTCTGTGCAAGTCGTGTGGATGGATCTGTGCATGTGCCATGGAAGGGCGTGGGTGGAAAGTCCCAGTGTGCTTCTTGCTGATACCCACTCGGTTGTGGGAGAAAACTATACATTTAATAGCTATTCCTCTCTGACTTAAAAATTCTGACTTAATAAGATGGTAGTGGCATAACATTAAATCAGAAACAGTGTTTTGGTTCTTCAATATTAAAGAATAGGGTTGCAAACCCTGCCCAGCCATTACATTGTTAAATCAACAGAACAATTTACTCAGGCATAGTTTTATAGGAATGCATATAAAAATTGTAATGGAGCCTTAATATGGCATTGGAAAGAAATCAACCAAATGTAGAGCTCTGGCTAGAGGTCCACCCAAACACCAAGCCTTAGCCAACGTATGAAATGACTTTGCTCAGCTCAAGCACAGCTTTCAGACTTGGTTGCATTTTTTCTCATCAATTTACTTAAAATTCCCAAATTCACACACTAAGAAAGCATGTGTCCCAGATATGCATCACTCTTAATGAGTGGAGTTGAATAAAGTCAGGTTGTTCAGGACATTTTATTCCTTAAGGACTTCTATTTAATTTGGAACATCACCAGTTTGACATCAGTAAATTTTTACTCAGAATTAACGAAAGCTCTTAAGCTTACCGTTGGAGGTGTAAAGTGTATTTGTTTTGTCTGGGCACAGTTTCTCTGAGATCTGTGAGCAGGTCTGGAAACCTGTCAGAAACAAAAGTGCAGTTGCTGTGAGCTGTGTGCTATGGGGTGAACTCCGTGGTGTCCCTGTACACACACGGACGAAACCTAATGATGTTGAAATGTTCTCAGAAGACTCAGGCTGAAATGTGCCAGAGATGGCCTGGGGCTTTTTCATTATTAAAATGTGAGCTTGTCATGAGGCAATACATTTGATACATTTACTAAAAGCAGGCCCAAAATAAATATGGAGAACAAAAGCACAGTTACAGATTCTTATACTGCCCTTTATAAGACACTATGGTTCTGAAAGATAAAATTCTCTAACGCATATCACAAGGCCAAGGAGCGTGCCTGGGAGGGCAGCTACTAGGAAGGAAACGCCAGCGTTTGGGGGGCCAAAGGCATCCCAGTGCCCCAGCGAAGCCGGAGATGAACGTGCAAATGATTCCTTGTAGAGTCTGACCTGTGTTTCCTCAGGCTGCCACCTTTGCTTAGCCGCTGTTGCCACCAACACGCAGAGTCCACCTCCTCCTCCACCCTCTTGTGACTGTCACAGTTCAAGCAGGTAAGTGTCCCGGGCAGCTTCCCTTGTAGCTTCTGCCCTGAGTGTCCCTAGTCAGAAAACATTTGGAATTTAGAAAGAACTACAGCCTGCCATTCCGCAAGTGAAACATAGAAAGGTCAGGCTTGGCATTTCGGGGGAGTATAAGATGTATAAATCAGGCAAAATCCACCCCAAGACTTGCACCTCTCCAGGTCTCTAGCACAGGATTCATTCCCTGTTTACTTTCAAGCAGGCTCATCAGATCTAAGGCGTGAGGTTTGGGAAGTACTACAAATAAGCTGAAATCAGGTGCTTTCTGTTCTTCTTACTTAAGTTTTCATAAAGATGTAATACACAGAAAAGTTCATGTAAGTGTGCAGCTTTCCAAGTTTTCAGTTACCAAAGCTGTACATGTAGCTGGCTAGGGTCCCTGTCAAGGCACAGGACACTGGCAGCTCCACAAGCTCCCATGTCCCGTGTCAGTGACTACACCCCCAAGGTGATTGTGGGCTTGACATCTGACACCATTTTTCATCTTTGAAATACTTCATAGGAATCAACCGACGCCTTAGGCTTTGTGTCTCTCCTTTTATGCAATAGCACGCTTTGAGATTGGTGCACATTGCTGCATTAACTCAGATCGTTCATCCCTATCGCTGTGTAGCATTAGCTTCTATATTCTGTATCAGCACCGAAAATAGAAAGTGAGCATAATTCATAAACAATGGAAAGCTAACAGAATATGTGAAAATGTCTATATTAAGAATGACAAGTATTTCTGAGAGCATTTTTAAGAAGTTTAAATAAAAGGGTACGTGTTTATGTTTATAGACTTGGGGATTCAATGTTGTATATATGCCAATCTCCTCCTAAATCTACTACTGATATAGAGGGCCAAGCAGGACATTGCATAAGTAACATGTCAATTCTAAAATTAATGCAGAGATTTTAAAACCATTCAATTATAAAGGAATTCTTAAGAAAAATAAATACAGTAGACTTATGTTGTCAATATTACTACATACTGAGAAGTAATATTATTTAAAACAATGTAGTTTGGCAGAAAGGATAAACATTGATGAATGAAAAATAATATAGTCAATAAAGAGGCACAGATCACTCACCAGATAGGATAAAGGAGCAACTGTAGTTCATTGTGGAAAATGATTCTTTCTCCCATGAGTGATGTTTAATCATTTTGATCACTAAATGTAAAAGTGAACTCTACTTCACATTAATCCACCAAGCAATTCTAGATGAATTACAAATATAATTGTAAAAGATAACACAATAAAGCTTTTAGAGACAAAGCTACTATTTTGAGGAAAAAATGATAGGAGAAAAATTGATTAACTCAGCTGTATATGAAAATTAAAATTACTGTTTTTCAAGACATCAATATAAGTGGTTTTGTGATGTTGGTCAAGAGGTACTGCAAGACTCTGATCCACAGGGAAATAATAAAAGATACAAACTCTAAAACTGCACTGGGTTTCTGGGAGGAGAGAGTCCAGAAACAAGGTATAAGAATTGAGCAGAAAACAGCTAAGTTGCTGAGCTGAGGAGAAAGAAACAAATGTTTGGCAAAGCTAAAATGGTTGGAGTTACAATCTAAGCACTGGAAAGAGGGAGGTGTTCTAGAGACAGACTTGGAGAGTTTTTCCGATGGCCCCCTTGAATTCTTGACTCCATCTCAGGGATGAATCTGTAAGGTGAACCTCTGTGAGGAAAGGCTAAATGAGGACTCCCAGACTCCCCATCTGAACAAACACTGGATGTGTCTAAGATGAAGAGCTGTGATTCACATCGAGCCAAGACTCCTGCACTTCAGGCTCTGCCTCTCCCTCCTCAGGGGCAGTGTCTCCATCTCTGGCTCTGCTGAACATTTTCTGACTTGAACAAAAGCAACAGATAATCTGTCCGTCAAGTAATTTTATTGACTACTGGAAGAAAATGAATGCTTATTAAGGGAAACGGCAACATGCATATTCTCAACAACAGAACCTTTATAATACACATCCTGTGTCAAAAAATACTGCACACGCAATGAAATAAAAACTTGGCTTTATCACCGAGAGGAAAAACAGTGACTACAAAAACGCTAAGAAATGAGAAGGATGATTAATTAAAGGCATTGCACAAAACCATTTGTAAATGTTTACACTTTTAATGAAAAGAGAAGGCTATAAAAGTCAAATGAAACTGGCAGAACATAAATATATTATTTTAAATGCAGACAAGTAAAAAATAAAAAGAAATATTAGATAAAGCTTACAATACATTATGTAATGAAACAGATTATGCAATACAACAAAATATCTACAAAATTTATGGAAGGGAAGTAGGAATTATACAAAATGAAGTGCAGAAAGGAAATAAAATAAACAATAGGAAATAATAGAGAGATTAAAAAATCTATTAAAATAGAATAATAGTAAGTTGTCTGATGTGAACATAATTGGAGTCCAGAAATACAAGATTTGAGGGCAAAAATAATATTGAAAAAAATAGTATCTGAAAGTTCTCTAAATTGGATGAAAAAATATAAAAGTACACATCAAGAGCTCAGCCAGACAAAAGCAGAATAAACAGAGAAAACTTAACCAATGCACATTATACTCACATTGCTGAAAAATGTCCATTAGGTGGAAATCTGAAAGGCAGTCACAGGAAAAGAACATTATATACATAAAGAATAGAAAAAGATGAAGGAGGGGTAGAGGAGCAGGAGGAAGAAGAGGAGGAGGAGGAGGAGGAGGAAGGGAAGGAGATGTTTAAAGAGAAAAAAATCCTAACATTTTATATCTAGAGGAAAATCTTTTAAAAATTCAATTTAAAATAATCATTGTAATACAGAAAAAAAATGAAAGAAATTGCCTTCTGCTAGTCTTCATTGCAAGAAATGCAAGAAGAATCCTCAGGGAACTGCATCTGATCAGAAAATACTCATGTCTAGAGAACAAAAGTGGCACCCAGAGTTCAGGAACTGCTCTGGAGCATCCCCCGAACCCTACATCCACTCAGAGGGGTAAAGAGCCCTGGCTGGAAATCATGTAAATGGTGATAAAGTCATTTTCTCATCTGAAATTATGTTTAAATGATACTTGAATGCATTATCTTTAAAACATATTTCAGTACTCAAAACAATACTTCCTTATGAGCTTTATCATGCATTTCTGAACAAATTATCTGACTATTAATTCAAGGAACAAGAAGCATGAGATAGAAATAATGCTTTTGCACATTTTGTCAGGGAGAGGAGAACATTAAATGCGAAGCTGGAGAGTAATGCCAGTATTCGGCACTCCACCGTCAGAAGCCAGTGTGACTTTATCCATTTGACAAGTGTAGTTGCACTGTAAGCCTTTTAAAAGGGAGCCTTTGCCTGTTTTCAGATGGTGAAGATACCAGGAGGCAGAATTACCAAACTTAATGAATTACTGCACGTAAGAAATCAGAAGCGGGCATTCAGTATCTCTGAGTAAAGACACGAAGCAGTAGCAGCCTTCGCATTTGCAGGACGAAGGTAGTGGATAAATGGGGGTGGGGGGCTTCTGCTTATAAGGAGCAGGAGCAAATTTAGACAAAATCTTAATAAAAGAGCTTGATTTGTTAAATGTTGGGTGTCTTTAAGATCCAAATTTGGGAAATTTTACTTGGTGGCCAAGCACAGGAGTCAAGAGGTCGGCGTGAAGCTTGGCTGATGGCTTGGAATTCAGTGGTCAGCCCGGGCTGCCCCTGTCCAGTCCAGACTCTCTTAGATGACAAGCATCCACTCGCCCGGCCTGCTGGTCCCAGCTGCTTTCCCTCAGCAGTATCCACTGGGTCTCCCTTGAGTTCAGAACAGATGGTGCCACTACTGCACAACCCCTCTTGTGGCCGCCGTGGGCAGACTCCTGGCATCACGGTGTTCTGTGTTTGAGGTCCTCGCACCATGACTGGAGGCTACACTCTCACTGGACTCCCCACCAAGCCTGCGCTGTTGGCCGCGTTCTCGGTATAACCAGCACAGGCGATGTCCACTCCCCTCTCTGTGCTGCTTTCTTCCCAGGAAATGCTTCTCTGATTTCCTGCAGGTGTGGTTCCTGCAGCTTGAGCAGCACTTTCTTAGCGAGCTGAGGCACACCGGCTCATAGACACTGGATCATTCCTTACCGTAAGCATGGTTAGGGTCACCCTATCCATCCCGTGGATCACCATCAGGCTGCATTTTACAGGATTCTCCATTTTATATTGGGCTGCATGAAAATATTGCCTGGATACCCTGTTTAAAGAAAGTCCCATTTTACAGATGAGTAAACTAACATCCAAAGGCTCTGGGTGATACATCTCTTAATCATGAGATATAGTTTGATGGGGCTTGAATTTCACAGTATCCTGGCTTTCTTCCATCCCTTTGTCCTTATACTTGTGATTTGAGCTCTTGGATCTACCTCCTCCTAGTAGCCGATCATTTCTTCGGGAGCGTCTGTGCTGCCTCTTTACTTCCATGCACTTGGCCTCACTCGCTGTGAAGTTCAGAACATGTACTTTTTTTGCCAGAAGAATGTGAAAGAGACAATGCCAGAGAATGTGAAAGATATTGTAAAATTCAAATATTTTAAGAAATCCCATGCAGGGGAATTAGCTCAGTGGTTCTGCCTCCTGCCTCGCAAGCACAAGGACCGGAGTTTGATCCCTGGTACCAAAATAAATAAACAAACAAACAAACAAACAAATAAATAAATCCCTATATGAATTTGCCAATGTAAGGCACAGATTTGGTGTTAAAATCATTCGAATCATTTTCCCTGGACCTGAATACATATTAGTAATTACTTTTTGAAAGAAACCATAGTGATAGTGGTAATGGGGACACTGGAACCCTTACCTGGGAATCTACACCCTTCAGTGATGTATTGAAGAATCGTATTTCAGTCACAAAGACTCAACTTCAGACTTCATCACCAAATCTGTGCATTTTCATCTGACCACAAGAACTGTAGCCTATTTTGTCTAAGTGAAGTTTTCACGCTGCAATTTCTGCTTTATTCCCTGTTAAATAGTATTTTACTGAAAGGTAATGTTTTACTTTAAAATAGATTCCTAAGCAGGAGACTTCACTATGCTGTTGAGATACAGACTCACATCTTAAATCAACTTCACAGGGGCTCATCAAGCCTGCACAAATGTATATTATTGGATAGAGCACAGGGGAGACACGGGCGAGACAGCTCCTGTCGTTTCTCTGGGGAGACCCAGCCTCCTCACAGCTGGCTGGGAACCTGGGTCTTGGGTGCCTCTGTTTGTGAAAACAGTTAGTTTGACGGTCTGTGTACTGGTGCAGTCACTGAATCTCACACAGAACAGGGAATGTCCTAGCATTCCACTTCGCAAGCTCTGCCATTTGGGCAACACTTCCCAAGTTACATACCCGAGGGGTGATTTCTCCAACGTGTTCTCCTTGTCTGCCCCAGGGCTGCTTCACGGCCCCGCTCTGATGGCCTAGGCAAACTTTCAGTGATTTCCCTTCTCAGACTCACACTAACTTGGAATTAGCCATGTCTTCGTTCGGAGAGTAGAGGAAAGCTTTTATTTTTCTCGTATGAGAACATTGCTGCATTTCCTGAGCCGGACACACCCATATCACTGTTTCCTATGCTACTTATGGCTGTTCCCTCTCCTGGAAAGCCCATGATGGAAATGATCAGGGGGCAGCTGGGGTGAAGAGTCAGCTCCACTGGCTTTGGGACCTGCCTGGGGTATTGGCAGAGCATACTTCTGGGGGTGCAGGGGTCAGGGAGGCATGATTTGGGGTTCCACACATCACCCAGCCCTTCCTCTCTGGCACTGTTCCCCCACTCCGCTCCTGGCCACCATGAACCAAGCATCCTTGCTTCATTCTCCGTTCTTTCGCTGACATTGTCTCTGCCTTGGAGTCTGCCGTCCATGGACTGAATCCCCTTAAAGCATGAGCCAAAATAAACCTCTCTTCACTTAATTTGTGGGTGCCAGATTTGATGTCCAGGGACGGGACAGCTGACCAGTGCAGTCACTCATGCCACTTAAAGTTGAAGGAAATCACTCAGTAACTGAACATCCAGATGGACCAAGGTCTTGATAAAAGTGTTAAATGACCCAATGGGTATTACTATTAAAGATTAAAAAGTAGAAACAGTCTAAGTAAGACTACAGATGGCTTGAGCTTTGTAAAAACGTTGCCCCACTCCATAATAACAAAAATAGGATTAGAAAGAACAATATAGATTGAGTTTCTAAGAAGACTTTGAAATGCATTGTAACCCATACTCTACTTAGGGCTTGAGAAGAATAGTCAGCATATCACCTTCAGTTTTATGAGAAAGGGGAATTTAACAATTATAAATGTTTAAAATTAATCAAGATAAATTGGAATATGTAGGCAAACAGGATGCAAATGGAGGAGGCTTCCTTGAGAAGGACATTGGTCCTTCTGCATTGGTCAGTTCGGCCGGTGAAGATAACAGAGTGCCCTAAAATCGGCTGTTCATAAGCAGGGGAAGTTGTTCACAGGTCTGGGAGGCTGGGGCTGGGGTACCAGCACTTCTGTGCACCCCCACCAGGGAGGGAGGGCTGACGTGCTCTGGGTCTCCCCACTAAGGGCACTCAAACTAACCATCGGTTTTGTCCCTATTGATCCAATGTACTTCCAGTGGCCCAGCCATCAGCATGCTGGGAGTCAGTTTCAGCACAGGAGTGAGTTTAGGGGCAAACAAACACTCAGCCTGGAACAGATGAGGTGAGATAGCTCTTCTCTCATCTTCCCACTGTGCTGCATGGCGGAGGGGAATTTTTCAAAGTGGTTCAATTTCTCTGTAGAGGTGAAAGTGATGGCAATAGGGGTGGTGATTTATTTCTTTGAAAAAATGCAACCTGGAAATGGTAACTTTAAATAACAAAATACATGTAACACACCCTGAAATGATTTGTAGCTCCTGGATGATTGCCTGCTTATTCAAATTTCAAAGTATTTCCAATTGATAATCTTCACTGAGGCAACATCCCTCAAATTAATTTTCGCTTTTCCTCACACAAATCAGAAAGTTTCTTCAAGAAGTTTCATTTCTGGGCAGAGAAGAAAGTAAAAAAGTCAGAGTCGAAGATTAAAATGGCCACGAGACCATGTTGATTTGCATAGATGAGATTTCAGAAAGTGCTCTCTGACTTTACCCTTTGAATATCAAATACGTTTAAGGCCACAGGAAATTTCGTTTCTGCCTCGTGATATTTGAAAATGATCAGATAACTGTTAATCTAGAGGTGAACTGGAAGAGCTTCTTTCCATAAAGTAACAGCAAAGCATGTAGAATGTGATTTGCACAAGCTTTTCCTATATATGTGACCCCAAACAAGCCTGATCTTTGATTCTGCTACCACATTCCAGTTGAATCCATGACTTCTGCGAAAGGTGCCGGGAAGGTGAGCAGTCTTGACATTGTGTAGCCAAAAAGGAAAGAAACGAATGGCAAAGCATAGGAAAGGGGCAGGAAATGGAGAGCGGAGCTGGGGGAAGAAGCACCAGTGACCACACCGGAATGACTTTAGCAACAAAGTGAAAAGGAGTAGCACTGCTAGGAATCTAAGGTGTAAAATTAACATCAATGCAACCATGCTGCTATAAATTTATGATTTGGTCAGTCAACCGATGCAACGGAAAAAAAAAAAAGCTCCATACAGAAGGATTCCAAGGAACTCGTGGAGACATTCTGCCGTGGAGGAGTGGAGTCTGTCTGCTCCTAAAGCCTGGGCTGCACTGGGTGCCTTCCCCATGGTGGAGGGAGTGAGGGGACCTGACCCAGCTCCAGGAGGCAATGCTCAGGGCGGAGGGCACCTCCCGGATGGAGCAGAGGCTTCTAACCCTCTTGAGTGGCTCTGCAGGGCACGGCAAGGAGGAACCCTGCGAATAACTTTCTGTGCTTAGAGTCCATCCCATCCCTCGGAATTCACTCAAAAGGGAATCCATGCCAGACACTCCGGGGAGAGAGGGGAGCGGTCACGTTTCCGCCCTGCTCAGTGTGCCTCGGGTGTGGAGGTGGAAGGGGCAGGAATGCTGCCAGATGCCCAGTCTCAGCCACCTTGGGTTACGTTACGAACATCACCGTATGGTAAAAGCAACTAGAGAACCTTATTATGACCTTACCTGGAGGTAATCTTACGTGATTAGTGTCTCGTGTGTTTTACTAAGTTATCCTTGCTGGTAAACAAACACTAAAGCTACTAAAAGTTGAAATCAACTTCAAGAAGAAACCCGCATAGCTCCTGCATTCGATATTTGTACGGTAAACATACACTGGCATACATGCAGGGACCCTACAGGACCAGCGCGGTTTCAACTGTGCCCCGGGTTGAACCTTAGTTTCTTTACTATTTGGAGACAGTTTTATGGAAGATTGTACCATCGTCTTAAAGAATGGAGAAATTGTCATACCCTTGTGCTCTCTTTGAAGACTTTGAGGTAGCCATTTGCCAATTATTTTACCACTTTAAGGAATCGGCACGGTAAAACAGAAGTCCCTCTTAAATCAGTTCTTCCAGTAGGGCTGACCCCAAGGAAAACATCAAAGTACCCAAATGTGGCGGGTCCTGGATTTCCAGGGATGTGAGGGAGAAATAGCCTTTCACCCTTAAGCATAACATGTGCTGTACCTTGAAGGAAAGGGGCCTCAGAGGTACCCCAGAGCAGTGTCCTGTAATTAAACTCAGATGCAGGCTTGACCTTACACTCGGCTTCCCTCAGGGTGCTTAAAAGGAGAACGCATGGAAGACATTAGAAGTTTAGCCTGTTCGGTTGCCTGGGTGGATGAAGCTGTGGTTTCTTCAGCACTCCCGGTCAGGACAACAGTCTCCATGTTGACTTGTTTTGTGTGTACACCGTGATCACTATGGCAATACTAACAGAAAGAAAATCATACAGGGATTTCAAGGAAGAAGCAACTGGCTGGAATGAATCGAGAGATTCAGGTCAAGTGTAGATATTCTCTGGAGGGTTTCCTAGAAGCCTCCAGTGTGTGTCAGCTCTATGAGAAAACATGGCAGAGCACAGGAGTGCAGCGTCTAAAAGGAGTGGATCAGCAGCTAACCCAGATGCCCTTCCAGGTACCATCTGGGGACCATGGTGGACTGGCTTTCTCCCTGCCCCATCTCAGAATGCTTGCCCAGGTGGCTCTGTGTGGGCCCTGGTCAGGTCTTGAGCGCACTGAACAAAGCCCTGGTTTTTACGGTGTGGATCCCCAGGACGGACACTAATAGGAGTCATGTGTCTAACCCTCTGCATCAGTCTGGGAGAAAATTTTGTCCAGCAACAGTAAATTATCTTAACCTCCCCCAGGAAATAAGAGTGGTTTTGTAGTGAGAACAGTTGTGTGGGTCCAGAACATAAAAACGCCAGCCATAAATAAAAGCAAAAATCCTCATCCCCATTAGGATAAAATAATACCACATTCCTGAGGCAGTGGCAAGGGATGGATGATTCCTCTGAAGCTTTGTCTGGTCCAAGAGTAGAGACAAAATAACTTTAAATAATTTATTATCACAGTGCCCAAAATCACAACCTCAAACATAAAAGAAGAAAATCTACTTTCAAATCAATTTTTGCATTGACAAGTTGGGGAACTAGAACTTTGATAAGAAAAGTTATCTTTGGCAAAGATTTATGTTAAAAGATAAATGTATATCTTATATGTGATATTTTTATCATATACATATGTGTTTTTTGGTAATTTTAGATTAAAAAAAAGAAATGGGGTGACTTTGGGAAAGACTGTTTATCAACCCGGGACAAATGACAAACCCTGTGATACTTTTCTCTCTCTCTCTCTCTCTCTCTCTTTTTTTTTTTTTTTTTTTTTTTGTCCTGGGATACAAACTTGGGACCTTGTGCTTGAGAGGCAGGTGGTGGAAACACTGAGCTAAATCCCCAGCCCAAACCCCATGATACTGAGCTGTAGATCCTGCTTGGTCAGTCCACACACTGTTGCTTAGCCGGTGGTATTAAGAGAATCACATGGCTTGATCACTGATTAGAATTCCCACACACTTAAACTAAAAGAAGATAGTAACTTTTCTCAATAATTAAAACAGCAAAAATTTAACATTTCACTCTATAACTAGTCTTGTATTTGAAATGGACATCGGAATCCGAGATTTGATCTAAATCTGCTTGACTGTAAGGACAGAGAAGAGTCCAACATGGAAAAATGAACACGCGCCCATTGCTTGTTCTTTGTACAGCAGGCAAAGCACTGTCACAGCCCTGGTAAGCGGCTTCCACCTCCTCGTGGGCTGTGAGGGGACGTGACTCTCCCGCTGTTTTCTTACCTGTCAGATGCATTCAATCACACTCACCTTGCTCTACTGTGTGCTGCTTGGCTTAACAAATTAATGGCTCTAAAGTGCTTCGAAAATATAAATCTCTACATAAATAATACAACGTTATTACTGCCTTGGGATAAGTCTGCAAAAGGGGGGTTAAAGGGTAACGACTCATCCTTCAGGGTTGTCAAGGTTTCACAAAGTAGACTCTTTTAAGACGGCTCTTTCTTGCTGTAACATAACATCTTCGCAGGGTAACTTAGAAACAGTCGTATTGGATAATTTAAGACTCCATAAGCAATTGTAATCAGACCATGATGTTAAAGGACTGCCCATTTTAGCCTACAATATTATTATAATTAAAGTAAGAGGACAGTTTCTGCTCTCTTTTGTTACTTACGTTCTCATGTATGTGTCATTTTATATTCTTGCACAGTGTCACACTAAGTACTCAATGATACACAGAATGAAACAGTTAAAAATGGCCTCAAGAAGTTTGCAGTCTTATCAGGAAGCTGATTATACACAAATTTCCTGAGCAAGCATTTGCTAACCTGGGGGATATTTTTAAAAGATTATCTTAGCATTGCAGAAGAAAGTGAGATAATTTCTGACGCTGATGAGCCAGGAAGATTAGACCCAAGTGGAGACTTGAGCCTTGAAGAGGAAGGGACATCAGAAGAGCAATGCTCAACTCGAGATCGATAAACAAAAGCACAGAGTGCATTTGGAGAAGCCATTGGTTCAAGAGCTTGGAATGCATCAGACAAGGTAGTAGAAGATCAAGTTCTCAAGATAGGTTGGTGCCCACTCTGGTGCAGGCTTTCGACAGACAGGTCAGAGTGCAGAATTTAGTGCAGAATTGTGACCTCCTCCTTAATGCCAAATAAACATTTTTGGCAGAGCTATTTTAAAAAGAAAAAAAAATTTGTAAGTTGGCATTATGTACAATTTGTTCAGAAGATTCGGAATGAGGTGATGCGGAGTTGATACAGTGGCATACTTCAATCATTACTGAAATGTACCCTCATTAACTAAAGATTCTCTGGAACATTAAAAATGGCATTCAACTTTAACATGAGGGATAGAGTAGATCTATTGTTAAGAGGTTCTATTTTATATCTCAATAAAATGTACAGATTGAAATTTTTTCACAAAACCCTAATTTGAGCCTTTCAACATTTGGCTATCAGAAGGCTAATGGTGTTCATGTTTAATTAAGAGTTGAAAATAATGAATTTCGTAGTTTTTCAGGTGATTAGTAAGTGGTAGAGTGAAAATCAAAATTCAGTTTTTCTAACTATATAATCTGATCTTTTTCACATTTATAATGCCCCAAAGGAGCTTTTGCATATAGTTTTGCAGTCAATAAACCTTGATTGATAAAAATACATTGACTTAATTTTTATTTTCCAATCTAATTTTCCATTATAAAAATCAATGCCTTTTCTGTAGCATTTTCCGCAAATGCATCTACATATACATATGTACATTTAACAGTTATATATATTTGTCATGTACAATATAACATTTTGAAATATTTATAGATTGTGGCATAGCTAATTAAGGTAATTAACATATGGATTTCCCATTTTTTTTTGTGATGAAATGTCCAGATACGTTTCATAATTTTAAGAAAAATCTAGAGAGTGAAAAGCAAGAACTCATCTTGAGGTGTTCTTTACACTGAAACAAAAGAACTTGCTTCTTTAACAACAAAAATGCCTCAAGTACTCAGAGGGAAGAGACAGCTGGTTGTTTAGGAGTCACTGTGTGTGTGTGGGGGGTAATTTTATGACTCAAGTGAAACCATTCCAAAATTATAACACAGTCCATCTGCTTGCCTTTTTGCAGTCTGCTTAATATTCCAACAGGGATCCTTGATCTGCATTTCTCCGTGTGATTTCAATGAGTTGCAGGTTCCCTTCACGACTGACCCAGTGTAAACACTCAAGGGTTGATTCTGTAATAAATTATGGGATCATAAAGCCTTTTGTCTGGTTTGCCTTTTACGTACCAATCTTTTATGTCACCTTATAAAACTCAACTTACATTGTATTTGTTAGTCACTCTGGTATAATAAACTGTTTGAATTTGGGCCTGTGATCATAGTTTTGGGGTCTAAATACATTCTTTCTTGGTGCATTGTTTTACGATAGTTCTGGAGCTACTTGTTGGCCAAAGCACCTGAGAATTCCTGGAGAATACGACCAGTGGTCAATGTAACATCCCAGAGAAACATGTATGCAAATATGACTCCAGATGATTCTACAGTTCAAGTGCAAGTGCTTCTCACCTATTTATTTTTATTTTGTAGAGAGAGCAATTTCTTGTCCATCCGGGGTTCTGTTCTGATCACTTGGCTTCAATTTTACATGATGTTACATTACATGGAGTTATACATTCACCCTTCATAAGATCCCTGTTGGGTGAATGAGCTTGTTCAGAGAAATAAACAAAAATGTGGATTATTTAGTGATATTCTGATGAATGATTTAATGGCAGAGATTACCAGTGCAATAATTTTTTAATCCTTCAGAAAAATTGTTGAAACTTCGCACCCTTCTTATAGCACTGTACAGTGTTACCTCATCACTGAAGAAGCTTATGTTGCTAGATTTTAAGTTTACACTGGGCAAATGTCACAGTTAGTAATCTGTATTACAGAAATTTATAAAGTCAGATCAAAGTGCAAATTTATCTTCTCCACTCACTTCTTATATGGATGGATTATATTAAAGTCAAAAATATTTACTTTTCTAATCTTGAATTTCAAATTGTTTTGCCTTATATTAATTTAGGAAATGTAAAAGAAAATTTGAACTATTGAGGAAAACCCTATCTCATACCCAAGAACTTGTGGCAAAAAAAAAAAAAGGCTTCTTCCTGATATATGACTGCCATTTTTACATCCACATAAAAATTATCATAATAAAAAACAGTGTTCTATAGACAGAGTTCAAAATTCCTACCTACCACTCAAAGGTTAACTCATCTGAGTCTGCTTTTACAGTCAGGAAAAGACAGTTAAGTAAAAGGAATTTTTCTTCATGGAGAGTAATGTCTTTCATTGGAAATAGTAAGTAACAAGCAGTAGTTCCATCCTCCGGGAATGCAGAGATTATTTTCCTTCATGAATTCCTTGTAGCCAGGTTCACAGGGCACTTTTGAAGAGCAAATGAAAATGCGTATGAATATGCTTTAAAACCTGTCATGTATTATTACAATGGCAAGAAAGAGATGACCAGGGTATAAGTGATTCCGCCTCAGTTCAGGTGATGCCTGCTGTCCTGGACTCCTGAAATGACAGCTGGGCACTGAGCATGACCATCAGCACAAAGAAGCTCCTGCCTGGCCCACATCATGTCACCGCTGAGTTAGGGACTTGGCCCATCCAGAAGATAGGGGGATTGGGCACATTCTAGCACAACCTCCCTGGCAAACCTTTTGGGCCATTAGGGCAGAATCTCTGTGGGTTGGTCTTGATGAACTATCAAAACACGTACCAGATTGGTAGGGCAGCCGTTAACAACTTACCCCTGCTTGAGTGGATCAAAGGATCAGAAATTAATTCTCTCATGGTCCTGACAGATAAATGTCTGAAAAATCCTTGGCTTCTTTGAGAAGAGACACCAGAAACCCTTGTGCATCCTTGGAGTGCAGAATCGCTGCTTTTCCTGTCTCCTCTGGTGCCTTACTTCTGTGTCCCTTCAGCCCTGGTTGTGAATTTCCTCTTGGAAAGACAGCAGTCACAGGATCCCAGGGTTGTTCTGGCCAGCATGGCATCACCTTGACTCCATCACAGCTTTGAAGATCCTGATGTCCAACTGAGGTCACAGCCACAGACCAAGGTGGTTCCGACTCCAGCATATCTTTTTTGGGCCAAAGTTATAAAGTCCAAAAGTTGAGCATGCTTTTAGATGAAAGCAACAATACAGGTAATTTGAAGACCAATCCTAGAACTTGCCTGCCTGCCTCCAGGAAAACACCTTTCACATGGGTTTGTCAAGCACACTGGCTTCTGCCCTGAATTCATAGCCATCAGATGGAGATGGTGTGTGTTCATCTTCCCTGTTGTCAAATGTTCCTGTAGTAATATTTTGAATGATCACTATCCAGCTGACTGAATCAAGAGTTTATATAATCCCTTGTCCTGAATTTCTGTATTATCCTTTCTCTTATTCACAAAACTAGGTAATAAAATGGCAGGCAAGAAACAAAAACAGAAAGTGACCATTAATTCTATGCCCCATATTCCTCAGTAATATAAAGTAATCACATAACACTGTCTGGCTTTGATTGATCACACACTATATTTTAATCGTCATAATTTCTGCCTTGACACTCTTTTCAAAATAGATAAAATGATGTCTCCCAACAAAATACCATGACTGTTAGCAAACAATACATTAATACAGTGGCGTGGCATAAAGAACTCCACTCTATTTTTTTGTTCAGACAAACAAACAAAAAAACTTTTTAGTGAGTACAAAGGCAGAAAGTCTTATAAAGAAATAATTTAACTAACTCTCCAATAAAACTCTTCCTATTAATGGAAACGCTCTTTAAATCTGTGGTTTGCAATATGGCAGCAAGAGCCCCATCTATTACAACCCCCTTGAAACTGGTCTAGAATGGAGGGGAATTGAAATTGTACCTTATGTTTCATTTAATCAGCACAGCTGGTGATTTCCATGCAGACAGTTCTGACAGCAAGCGTAATGGGACCTGGCCTGAGGACACCGCATTCTTCAGATCTCAAATAGGTCAGTGCAGCATTCCGAAATGGAGGGGAATAGGAAAACTAATTTATCTTTTTCATACTAGTGTTAAATTTCCTTTGGGAACAAAGGGAATCTTAAATTGGGTGGGATAAGAAGGGAAATGATGAATGGGTTCACTATATCCAATTCATTAAAGGATAGAATTTGTTAGGGCCCAATTGCCTTGTCTTTTCCAGCTCGTCAGCCAACCCCTCATTGCAAGTGAACTGGGAAGACACCTTGGGCTCAGTTTTATCTGGTTGACAAAAGGTCACCGAGGTACCTGTGAAAGCTGTGTGAAAGCGATGCTGTCCTGACAGATGAATGCTCGCATCTGAGGCCCTGTTCACTCACACAGTGTCACTTGTCATCATTTTTGGCAAATTCAGCAGAGTCGTACATAAAATAAAATGAATTTTTTATGTGATTCAACTTCAAACACAAGGGGAATATTTTGCTACTACTACTTTGTTACAATGTTAAAAAATTCAATTTTCTTATTTTCCTCCTCTGCACAAATTGCTTTCACTAGAGACAGTGTGTGTCATATACCTTGTACAGAAACATGTGTGCAACTTATTGGGATTTTATAGTAGGCATTTACAGAAAATATAAAGGAATGATGTGAGGTTTATGGTGTCATACTTTGAGGTTTCTCATATCCAGAGCAGTAACATAAAATTTTGCTCATTGTTGGAGTTCTGTTTATTCCAAAGCAGTGCAACTCTTAGCCAACATCCTAAATTCAACAATTTGCAGTATCAAATCTTAACAGTAGGTATTCATGATGTATTTGCCTCTTGGAGCACCTTTTCTAATTCAAATTTGTGGAATTTTCCTCATTTTTCCAAATCTTTTGGCATCAAAAGCAAGGGAAAACTGACAAAAGAGCTGTGAATTCAAATACGTTTCTTATTGAAAAAATATAGAAATATAATTGGAAAACTGAAATAAAACAATGGAAATATGAGATAAATGATTATGAAAAATGATAGCCCACAATGTATTATACAAGAAAAGGGGACAGTGAGAAATATAACACACTTTGTATCGAGTACATCAAGAGGATTTCACTGTGAAAATGCCACTTATACCAGCAGTCCCTCTTCACCTACAGAAAATATTACCTAGTAGAAATTTGCTTTTCTCAATCAGGTTCTGAAGCTCCATTCTCCCAGAATGAGCTGAGATTGCTTTGCCCCCTCTGGGCTCTGAGCTCACCCTTCCTCGCTTGCTGTGTGAAAACCCTGGTCCCCCCCTTCTCTGTGTTAAACTCTGTTAGTCAGTAAGGGCGCAGTGGACAGGACAGGAAGACAAGGCCTGGAGAATTTTGTTGGCAGGCTCCTGCCAATGCACCTTCCTGGAAGCCAGCTCCTGTAGTGCAGACCCTGGTGTCCCAGTGGTCAGTGGTCATTCTCCACTGGCAAGGTCCTCTTGAGGTGCCTCCCTGTGCACGCCCCCAGAGGACACAGTGCCAGGCAGAGTGTTAGCTCATTTTGCCGCTACACACGGCACTGACAGCCCTCTGTCACACAGTGCTCAGTGGTGCCCTCCAGATCTCAGCTACGGTAGAGACCGAGGTTCTTGTGGGTCTTGTGTGTGTTCTGTGTCAACTCTGGGAGTACGGCTGCCCTTTCATAGCCACTCTTCCTGTACGTATGAAAGTTTCCTTCAGTTTTTACTAGCTAACTTCTTAATTATCCTTATCTTCTGTTAAAATTAATAATTTTGTAGAGTTTTTCTTCCTTATTCAAATTACACTGTGATGCCTATGTCTTAACTTAATAGCTTACAGGTGGGTAGGATTGGACAAGAATCCAGACAAGGGCTGCATTGCTGTGTCGTCTGTGATGACTTCCCAGAGAAACATTGATCACCTGCATCCATCCACTGGTATGCACACTACATACAGACCCCAGTATGCAGCCCCCAGTAGTTATGCCCATACCCGACCCAGGACTGTGAGTGCCACCTTACTTGATGGAGAAAGAGAAAATCTTTGTAAATATGATTAGCTTGATTTCAAAGTGAAATTACCTGGGTATACCCTAGGATCAGTGCCAAGTATTCTTATGACAGTTTGCCCCGGGGAGATTAAACAGAGAGGCATAGATGCAGGGACACGACTCGCGAAGATAGGCAAAGACTGTCACAGACCCGAGTCAACCAACAAATGGCTCCCCCAGAGCTGGAGCAGGGAGGGGATTTCATCCGCAGAGACCTTGGAGGGAGCACGTTCGTGCTGAGACTCTGAGGCCAGACTCCCGGCCACCATGGCAAGAGAATAAGTTTCTGTTGTTTTAAGCCATCGAGTTCGTGGTAATTCATTACGACAGGATTAGGAAGCCAACATGGACACAACAGGGACGCACAGGGAGGAGGGTCCCTTGGGTGGAACATCAAGAATATGTTGTCCAGATTCCACTTGAATGCAGGTATAACCAGTGCTTTCTTCTACTGATTAAAATTAATGCGACCATCACTGTTTTTTTTTTTTATCAGAAAAACATTCTGTTCAGAAATAACTAATGTGTGTAGCAGCAACTGAGTGTGGTGGGAAAGTTTGGGCTGAACTCTAAAGCCAAACAAACCTGGAACAAATCAGGACAATGGCGATGACATCTTTAGCACCTGGTATCTGTCTAACCTTGAAGCTGCATGTCCAGTCTTCCCTCGGGTTAGGGCTAGGGCTGCAGAATGCTTTAAACTGATACTCAAATAATACTAAAGTCATTAGAAATAAAAATAGCCACAGAACCAACACGCTATATTAATTGTTTCATATTTTATGCCCAAACTCAAACACAACCCAGGAATCTTAATCTAATATTTAACTATTAGCCAAGAAGGACAAGTGAAGAAACACGAATTTTACTCAGAGAAGTCCCCTTCCAGTAATTGTACTTCTGTGCTTTTGAGACCTTATTTTCACATCTTGTTCCCCCGAATAGTACAACATTCTTTAAGAGTGACAGCTATCATTTCTGTAAGAAATATGTTTTAAACTCTTCATGGGGCTCCACATGTCCCTGTGTGAGACTGTCACAATAGATACAGTAGAAGCTAAAACTCTTCTGAGCACTAACTTGTAGAGAAAGAGGTTGATAGGTTAGTCCTGTCCTCTTAAGACACTGTGTTACTGTTGTACTTATCTTCTATGGAAATGAAATGTTAAGAAACAGGTAGTGCACTCTTGACTCCTCCCTGTGAGCTAGTACTTTCTTTTTTATTTAATTGAGTTTATTGGTACATTTTAGGGATGCAGTACAGTTACATTCATCTTTGGGATCTTGTACCTCTACATGACAGGTCTTGGTTCTCATTTTTTCCCCTTGTCCCTGCCCTCCCTTCACCCCTCCCTGCTCTCCATTTACAAACACTTTATTCCCATTGTTTCATTTTCTTTCACCATTTATCCGCACCTCCAGATAGGGTTAAATCTGCTCTGATTTCTTGTTGTCTCAGGAAGCCATAGTTCAGATTCAACCTTCAGGTAGAATTCGTGGGGTGAGCTTTCAGGAATACAGAATAAAGCTATCTGTTATTAGAAATTCCCAGGAAAGAAAAATGTCGTATGCCAAGTCTCTGATATGAAAATTTTCTTAGATTATGTGTAGCTAGCAGAATCTGCCTTCCTAGCTCTCAAAAAAAAAAATGAATAGGCTTAAAAATCCTCCTTGATTTTGTATGTACCCTTGAAGCAGCCTCTTGATGAGTTAAGTGTAAATGAATAAAAAGCACATGGATTAACTCTCCATAAAGCATTCAGAGCTATAAATAGAAGAGGAAACTATCTACTCTGCAAAATGTCCCGAGGGCTTGCTACACAACAGTCATTTGAAAATTATTGAATTATTCACCGTCAATGAACAGAGCTGGTTCTCTTCCAGAATTTCTTTGAATGTGGTAAAGATGTCCACTGAACATTATTAGACCCCTTAAGGGAACTTAGAACTCTCTGCTGAGATGGTTACAATTTAAAATGCTTCAAATATTTAATAAAAATAAGTACAATGCACATAGAGAAAAATTATGTACTTGCTTCTCTTGATTATTCATCATACTTTCTGTAGTAATCACTGAATTTTATCTACAATAATGTTACTACAATGACAGCTAGAATACAGTAAAACATATTAACAAAACAGGATGAAAGTGTTAACATTTCTCGAAGAGAAAGTAAATAATTACAATTACACAAAACCGAGATGCACGACTTTTTGCTATTAAGTATTTGTATACTTGTATACTAAAAATTTTCATTTTAATAATCTGTTATTTTTATATTGTAGCAAGTAGATTATTTTCATCTCATCAAATCTACAAACATTTGGAGAGCCAAGCACAGCACAGGTTTACAGTTCAGACATTTATCATTGAGACATGCTCTTCTCCTGTGCACAGGTCTCTTTTAGTTCATAGTTTTAAAATTGCTACTTTTAAACTTCAGGTAATTTAAATGTCACTGATTTGTTTCCCCAAAATTATTTGACTGCATTCCAGCTGATCCTGACTGAAAGTCTTCAAAAACAGGCAGAGCCAGTTTTGTGGGTGCAAACCTCTGCAGCGTGAGTAAGGCTCTGTGCATTCTGAGTGTGCAAAGGGGGCCTCAGGGTCCCTCAGAGCCGCTGCTGCGGAAATCTCGCAGCTTCCTCTTGGTCTGCACACATTTGGGGGTCCAGGCACATTTTGGGGCGCTCACCCAAGGGAGTAAGAAAGCAACGGTCCTTGAGGCCCCTCTGGGGCCACGCACTAGGCGGTGGGCCTCACTCAGGCCCCCTTTGGGGAGGATGACAGTGCCCTTTCTAGTCCCTTCCTTCATTAAACAAGCCTTGTGCTGCTCCGTGCCCGGAAGATGTCTTCACCAGTGGTGTCTGCTGTCCAGTCGCATTGCTGGCCTGGGCCAGGCCTCCTGTCCCTGTCCTGTCTTCACAGAGTGTCTGGGTACAGCCACTGGGAATCTGGGCCAGGGGTTTCCTGAGACATGAAATGTATGAAGAAGCACAGGCAAATCACAGAGTAAAAGATGTGAATTCATGAACTCCAAAGGCTTGAGTGCTGCTCACTTTACACTTCGTTCAGCGTCCTGTTCCACGCAGAAGTGGCATTTCCACACCAGCCAGTTTTACCCACGAACAATGCATTGCCACGTTTAGAACAGGTGTGTGACACAGTCACAGGGCCCCGGGTGTTGCTTCCAGAGTGGGGTAAGCTGTTGGGCCAAGGCATAGTGTGGGGGAGGCCTAGTATTCCATACTGCGGGCTTGACAGGTGGCAAGTGATGTAGTGGTTTTCTCTTGCGGGATCCAATATCATCAATCTCAGCTGAGGACCTGGGTTGGGGGAGCGATCTGTTGGGTGTGGCGTGGATAACGAGGAGCTGATATAACCTGCTTCCTCGCGGTCCACCTCACGTCGATCTGGTCAGCCGAGGGACTCCAGACAGTTCCTCACTGCCCAGGCCGAGGACGACTCGACTGCGTGGCGTGCAGATCCAGGAGTGCTTTGTGCGCACATCTGGGACTGTGGCATTCTGGGCCTCAGCAGCGTACGGGATGGTGATGCATTCTTCTGAGTCTGTGCCTGGCGGCCTGGCAAGTGACCAAGTCGCTGTCAGAGCCTTCTCCCGTGTGTGCTTGGCCACTTCTGCTCCCACGGAGCAGACACTGCCTCTCTGTGGCTCTTGTCTGCCTGCCTTTGGACTGCTGTGTGCCCTCTGGTGCCTGCATCTTGACGGCCGCTACTTGCCCCATCTGGATGCATTCTCAGCTCAGACGAGTCACAGCACCCTGGGCAGTGTGACGAACCACAGTGGCACAGTGTGCATCTGTGAGCAACCTCAGGGCACGGGGGGAAGCTGAGCCATCGCCTTAGGACAGTGCTGTCGGCCTCATCTCTCATGCACGCTGTTCCCAGCACACTGCTTCTGCCCTGGTTCCAACAGCGTGACCACCTCCATCCTCATATCCCTGCCCATCATAACCTCCACTGCCACCTCTGCAAACATCCAGAAGTCCCCTGTCCCCGGTCCCTCAGTCCCTCGGCTAACTCTCTCCTGGCCTGGCCTGTTCAGGCAGTGCTCGGGGCACCCACCAAGAGCCCTACAGGTGGTTACCCCAAGCCTTCCAATCCATAGAGCACATCAGTGTGGGGTCCTTCTGGAGAAGGCGTCTGGCTGCCATTCTCCAAGAGCGGGCCAAGTCCAAAGTCAGCTTCTCCTATGAACTGAGTTGCATTCAGACCAAATTTCCAAGTTGTAGCAACAACCTGTATGGACCACGTTTTTCCCCATGGAAACAACCCCAACCAGCTTGTAACATCAAGGTCACCTGCACTGGCCACTTACATTGTACTTACGTGTCAGGTTCCCTGCCCCAAGATGGGAAGCGAGCTTTGAAAACCACCTGCTGCACCCTTCCCTGCACTGCTTTCTCAGTTTCCTCTGCTGTTTGGGTCCCCTCTGGTTCCCAGAACTCTTCCTCACTTCTGCTGCATGAGACAGTTTCTCCTGGCTTGGCTGCCTCTCCATGGATGCAGAGTTGTGCCCTGCCTGTCTTGAGCTTTCACTCTTTGTTGTTTTCCTGGATCTATCAAAGTCCTGGCTGTGCCCTTGCACATTAAAATGTACTATTATCACCAGTGGTAGTTAATTTATAAAATATTTACTTGTGCACAACCTGATTTCCCTAACTTGGACTCAGTCCGTGAAGCTTTACAAAGCCCCCGATGTCCACATCAGCTGTAGTCCTCACGAATCTCTGTGCGATACTTGATACTCTGAGCTATGATTCAGGAATACCATGTAATGTCTCAGTATGTTTTCCTCCATCAAAATTATACAGACTTATTCTCATAATTCAGGTATAAAATCTACTGGTGTCTTCATGCACATTCTCCTTAGATGTATTTTGACTGAGACCTTAGGAGAGATATTGTATTTGTTGTACGGGACAAGAAACAACCAGATTTCCTTGTTAGTTACATAGTCCTCATTATGATCCTTTGCCACACCTCTCACACTGAATTATCAGCAATACATGAATGACAGCCCCAACTTCTCTTTATCTACATATAATTTTATTTTTGCTCTAATTAACATCTGACAGCTGCATTCTACGTGACAGTAATCATGTCGCCCACACACAAACGCCAGCCTAACTGAAGCTGAAACTCTGTCTCTTTTGCCCAGTCCCAGAGCATCGTGGAACAGAAGTCTTCCAGGTGCTTTAAACTATGGGTTTGAAGGAACGCACTTGGAGCACAGAGGGATGGGCCTCAATGGACCGCCACTAATGTCTCTCCTGTAGTCCTGGGCTGCATGAGGACTCCTGATTCTTCTCATCTATGGCTTCCTACCAGAGTGCTGAAGCAGGATGCATCAGAACAGTAGCTAACTACAGGGCACCTGAGCAGCCCAATATCATGGCTGCATACTTGTAGTAATGTTGGCTTTGCTTTAATGATCTGTCTTCTGCTGTTGTGAAAGCCTTTCTCTTTGTTATATTTATTTCTTACCAATTTATAAATTTTGCTTTTGTAAAATGAGATAGATAAAGCACTTTAAAGATTTCCCCACGGGCTACAAACACTCCTTGTTGCTTTTCCTAGTCATGTCGTCAGGTCAATAAGAAACTGTCTCCTTTTCCAGGATATTTTTGAGCATATTCATTAGAGAAAACCTTCTTTATGGCCAGACATGGTGGTGCATGGCTGTAATCCAGCCCTCAGGAGGCTGAGGCAGGAGTTTGAGGCCATCCTGGGCTACACAGTGAGTTCAGGGCCAGCCTACACTACAAAGAGAGTCCCTGTCTCAAATGACCAAAAGAATAACTATCACCATAATCATAATATCACAAATGCATCTTTATAAAGATTCAGCCTCAAAGTGGTAGAATAGGAGATGCTATTCTTCACCCTCCCTTAAAGGTGCTCTGAAATAATGTGCATCAAAAGAAACCTCTGTGCCTAGAGCTGGTTGCTGGTGCTGCTGGCCTCCTTGAGTCACCCAGGGCTTTGGAGCCAGGGCTGCAGGCAGAGGCGTCAGGGACAGTGAAACTGCAGCCCTCACGATCCGCACCACCTGCTCCCCAACTCGCGGGATACCTGGCCAGTGAGGGAAGCGAGGGCTCTTCTGATCACTCTGTACTGCACCTGCCTCCCAACCCCAAGAGGCCACTGGGAAGCCCTGGAGGGGAGTCAGCACCTTCCAGTCCCACACATGCCCAGCACAGGAGCCACGGCTGTGGCCACCCCATCCCAGTCACCAGAGCCACAACTGTCATCCTAGGGAGCCAGGTCCAGCAGCCGTGGCCTGGCTGCCCACATTCTGGGCTCCCACAGTGCTCTGCCTTGTGCCCTGTTTCCACTGGACTTCAGAAGTAGATGCATCCTGGGCCTGTGCCAGGACCATCCCCATGCCAGAGCCCAGGATGCCGGGGCCTCACTCCTGGTCAGCTGTGCGGTCACCATTGCTCAGAGCCCTGGGCTTCCACTGTGGTCAGACCCAGCACGAGAGGGATCCTTCCAGGGCACCCTCCTTGAAGAGAGCAAAATGGGGTTGGGGACCTGCAGCCCTTACCACCCAAGACCCAACAGACCTCTCCCCTCCACCAGGGGGCAGAGGGCACAAAGTTTCTGCTAACTAGGAAGAGTAGGTAGCTACTGTGCATGGTGGTGACCTCACGGAATATACTGTGCATGTGAAAATTGAGCTGACAACAGATTTTGTGTCCTCACCACAAAAAGTAAAACACTAATTAGATGAGGTGATGTGTACATTCACTAGCTTGATAGAACCATTTGTCAATGTGTATACATCAAAACAGTATGTCCCATGGAGAATTATAAATAGTTTCCAGCTAAAAATTACAGATATTTAGATCTTTAGTCCATTTTGATTTTAGTTTAGTGCACAGTGAGAGGTATAGGTTTACTTTTAGTCTTTGGCAAGTTGAAACCCAGTTTTTCCAGCACCATTTTTTAAAGAGGCTATCTTTCCTCCAGGGAGGGTGTCTGGCTCCTTTGTCAAAGATGAGGTAGCTAAATGTGTCTGGGGTTGTTTCTGCATCTTCTAATCTATTCCATTGGTCCTCAGGTCTGTTTCTTTGCCAGTACCATGCTGTTTTTATCACAGTAGCTTTGTAGTATTTTCAAGTTGGGGATTGTGATCCCCAACTTGCCTTTGTTACCTACAATTGCTTTTGCTGTTCTAGGTCTCTTCTTGTTCCAAATGAATTTTTGGATTGTGTTCTCAATCTCTGTGAATTATGCTGTTGGAATTTCAATTGTGATTGCATTGAATCTATACAGCAGTTTTGGAAGTATGGCCATTTTCACTATACTGGTTCTTGCTATCCAGGAGCAAGGGATGTCTTTCCACTTTTACCAGCTGTTTGTCAGACAAAGGCCTACTATCTAGAAAATATATATTTTAAAAAGCTGACCTCCTAAATTTAAAGACCCCATTCAAAAATGGGCATCTAGGGGCCGGGGATTTAGCTAAGCGTTTCGGTGGCCTGCCTTGCAAGCACAAGGACCCGAGTTCAATCCCCAATACCAAAACAAAACAAAACAAAACAAAACAAAAATGGGCATCTGAAATGAACAGACATTTCTCAGACAAAGATGTAGAAATAGCAAATAAACATATGAAAAAATGTTCAACATCACTGGTCATTTGAGAGATGCAAATGAAAACAACACTGAGTTTCTACCTCACCCCAGAAAGAAAGGCTGCTACCAAGAAATCAGCCAATAGCAAATGTTGGCGGGGCTTTGGGGAGAAAGGAACCCTGCTCCACTGTGGCAGTGAGTGCAGACTGGTGCAACCACTGTGGAAATCATTGTGGAGATACCTCAAACAACTAGAATTGGAAGTCCCATTTGACCCAGCTATTTTCCTACTGGGTATCTTTCCAAAAGAATAAAAGAATCATACTATAGTGATATATGTGCACCCATGCTCATAGCAGCACAGCTTGTAATAGCTAAAACTTGGAAGCAGCCCAATTGTCTATTAACTAGATAAAAAGATGATGTTTTTTTGTTTGTTTTTAAAAGTAGAATGGGGTACTACTCAGCCATTTATAGCTAAATGGATGCACAATGAGACCATACTCTTAAGTGAAATAAATAGCACACACATGTAAATACCAAATAGTTTCTCTGTTGTGAGAAACTGAAAGTGTAAATAAGGATCTAACTGTATAACAGATACTGTGAAATCAGAAGAAAAGGTTCAAAGGGGAAGGGAACATACGAGGGCTACGGTAAAGGGAAGAAGGGAAAGGAATAAATATGAGAAAAAGAAAAACTAGAAACAAAGTCTTTGTAGATATCAAGGGGTGGAGGAGTTGAAGGTAGGGCAGGGGAATGGGGAAAAATAAGAACTAAGATACATCATGTAAAGGTATAAGTTCCCAATGATGAATGTCATCATACTGTATACCTAAAATGCACCAATAAACTTAATGATTTTTTTTTAAATTGCCAGATAAAGAATTGCAAGTCCTACAGGTTACTCCAATGGAAGGAAGATTGGTTTCACCCCTAGAGCCAATGTCACAAAACCAGTCAGCTTCCAGGCTCAATGGGTGCCGACACCTGTATAAATTTCATGGACTCGGTGCAGAAGGGAACCTACACAAATGGGTGAAAATACTTGTAGGCGCTTTGAGAGATGTATTTCCAAGACTAGCCTGGGTCTTTCTGCATTAGAAGTCAGTATTAGTAGCGTGGCCAGCAGTTGTTCATTGCTTTATATCTTGAGGTTTGTAACACAAACTTTGGGAGCATCATATAGTAAGATGTCTCCCAGCAGCTACATAATCAGGCCAGTTCTGGTGGTAAAGCTCTGCCATGCTTATTTTCTTTTAAGAAACAGGAGATAGAAGATGTTCAGTATTGTGAAAGACTTACAAATAAGTGAGAGTGAAATGACTGGGTGTCTTGAGTTGCTGGCATTTTTGCTGATTTCCTTTGCCTTTGATTGCTTTTGAGATAGCCTTGCAAGTTGTAGAATATTCATAATAATGCAAGTTACTATTGTTGATGTAAATTTAATAGCATCTGGTAGAGAAAACCTTGACTATTGCACTGTGGTATTGGCCAGCTTGTAAGGCCCAGAACATGCAACTCTCCACTCCTGATCATCTGTGTATGTGTAGTTCTGCCAATTCTTCCGTGATCCAAGGGTAACAACTTATACATTCCTGCATTAATTAATAAGTGAGGTAATATCTTTGTCATATTTTTGTGCATCATTGTTTGAGAATCCTGATTGTACCTTTTAAAAATATTACCCTGCAATATCTAGTTTATTTCAGGAACCAACAACGTGATTAGGGAAAAATGCATTTCTCAAAGCAACAACTTTGTAACTTTAAATTGACGAAATTGAAATATATTGATATTCAAAGGTTCCAAGATATTTTAATTTTCATTAATACTTTTAAAGTGTTAGATTTTGAGCTAAGTCCTACCAGGAGCTCTCAAAGTATCATTTCTCAAACTTCATATACCTCCTTTACCAGCAACATAGCTTTTCAGGAACATGAGTGTGTCACCGTACCAAAAGTGGAAACATTGCAGAACTAGTGTTGAAGGTGAGTTGAAAATTGATTCCCCTGGACTCTCTTTCTGAGTTCCTCTGCCTAGAAGCCTGAAGTTGGAAAATAATACATTGGATTACTGAGACCAAAAGCATTTGTTGCTGTTTCATAGTAGCTTTTAAATTTACATAAGGAATGTTCATTACAACATCATTTAGAAGCTGAAAACAACCACAGACTGGATAAATATATCCACATGACGGAAACTTTCAGCAATTAATATACAAGCAAAGAAAATTTAGTGGCAATTAGCAAACTCTGCAGAACATGATCTCAATTGTATAAACACAGAAACCCATGCATTGACTACAGATTTCAATTTCGTTGAACAGTGCTAATAATTTTCCATCTACCTGGATCCCATGATCACTTGGTCTGTCTATTTCCTCCTGTCCATCAGTTGCTTGCCAGCTTCACTTTCCTAGGAAGCTTGGGTTCATGGTGTAAGTATCAAACCAAGGTGGACTAAGTCCCAGTTCCCAAAACTATGAATCAAGACATTTGCTTTCTCTGCGCCATCAGAACGCAGCCGGGGAACTTAGTGCAGTGATCATAATCACATCAGTACGGAGATGCGGCCATCTACTTTGACTTCAATGTGATCCTCAACACTCACAAGACATCTTAATGTGCATCTGCCACTTCTGCCAGTTTCTGAGAGGGTCTGTGCGCCCTTATTCTCAGGTGACAATCTTAACTCAGGAGGAGAACGTTGCTCCTCCTATCACAATCCACTTTTCCAAGTGTCTTTGGGATTCCAGCTCCCCGTTTTTTACTCTTTTCCCTTCTTTGCATGAGTCCTGTCTATTCTTCCTCTTTATTGAACTTTTCACTATAACATGAGGTGCATTCTCGTCCTTCCAGCTCCCGTGCAGTTGTAAACCTATTCCATCCATCTTTTACCCCAAACTCAAACCTGCACAAAACTGATCTTCATATGTGTGTCAGTAATTTCCAGTGAAACGCCCATCACCTCACTCCTACAATGCCTCGAAAGTCTTTCGTGACTCTTCCTTCGTATTTCACAATGCTCTCTCATATACTAAATTTGATGGCTTAATTTTTACCATTCTCAGTTTCTTCTCATTCTCTTGCTTTGGAAGCCAGTTCCAAGTTTGCCTCATCTGCTGATCATTTTGTCTCATATGTGTTCTTGAAATCAGATCTAAAGCTATAGAATTACACCTTTAAATGCGTCTTACACATTGCCTACTCCTCAGTTTCTATCATCAGCCTAGCTTTGTTGTCTAAATTTCAGACTCTATATACAACTGTGTAAGGGAACACAACCATGAGGACAGAATCTAAAATTACAATGTTCAAAACACAACCATAGGGAATGTAGCTCTGATAAATGGCTGCTCCTCTAAAGTTATATCCAGAGAACTTTGCCCTATAGTATCACTCCCTGTATCTTACCTATAATGAAGTCAACCACCAAGGACTTCCTCAGTGTGTAAAATGTTATCATTTATTGATACATTATAGGCTTCTTCTGTATTTATCAAACCAATGCAAGTTTCAAAGCTTCAGTATTTTCTGATATTAGCACACTTAGCAAGAGACACTAGCATCCCTTAAACCCAGACAATTAACAAATGCACTGAAACTTACATTAACTATCTTATTTTACACTTAAGAATCTTATGATGCTGATACTTTTGAAAGCCAAAACTTAGCAAATTTATCAAATTTATAGTAATTTTACAACTAAAGAGCAGCTGAAACGTGCTTAAGAGAAGTCTTCTTCATTCTTAGACACACATACATTTTATTTTCTTGTCTTTATGCTTTATCTTTAATTTTGATCTACATAACATCTGCATTCTATAAAAAATAAAGCTCTTATGTGGAAAGGAGGTTATGATAAAATTGTACATACTAATATTGCTATTTATTTCTCAAGTAATCAGTTGCATTAGGATCTGAAGCTCAACTTTAACTAAATTTCTCGAGGTTTTTAGCATTCTCTGATGTTATTATGCTGAGGTATCATGCTACAGGATAAACCTCCTGTAGTTATGGAATAGACTTTTCTGTTTCAGTTTGGCCTTGGGCAAACTGGTATGTCATCGCCACCCTGGAAATTAAGTTGTGTCTATGATGACAATTACTTGTGCAATTTCCTGAAACCCCAGCCGAGGGCTGCAGCCGTGCTCGTGATCAAAGTCAGCACGACGGACCCTCAGAGCTGCACGGGCTCCGCGCTGTGCATCTATGGCAAAAATGAAAGCACTTTTCTTTCGGAACAGCAGAATGAAGAATTCCTAGAGAAGAACTATTAAATTTAAGAATGCCCGCTTATTGCCTGGAGATTAAATATCATCTTCCTCATATAGAACATGTGAGGTTCAGTCCCAAACCTGCTCCAAATAAAATATTATATCTTTAACTGTGGTGCATTCCTGTGTCTTGATTAGATTTTCTTTTTGATCAAAGTCCTGATTTTCACTTTTGAAATATAAAGTACTTTCACACTCATTTTCAATTTTCAATTCAAACCGGTGAAGGGGAAAAAGATCTTTTCAAACTTTTCTCAGGGTCTGGAGAAGCTAATTTGCAAGATCACGAATCCCTGGCAAACACTTTGCCTTAACTATAAAAAGGAAATGAATCTTAGATGTTTTCTGATAGAGTGAGACCATCCCCCACGCAGCGGAGTCTCCCTGCAGGACAGCGACACTGGCGGGACACAGACGCCGCCGGCTAATTAACCCCAGCTTCTCCAGCTCCTCTGAGCAGTGCGCAGAGCACCCGCATCAGAGCCCCCAGTCCCTGTGCAGGTGACAGTGGTGGGAGTGCCGGCGTGGCACTGCGGGTTTTGTTTTCTAATCTGAATCCGCCTGCTACCGCGCAGGCTGCGAGATGATCCTCAGCTATTATGCCGGAGTTAGCTCTCTGAAAGCAGTCAGAAGATGCATCCCATGTGGAACCAATCTTTTCTATCGGCTGCATATATTGCATGTCTGATAAAGGGCATTTCAGGTATTTATTTTAAGCATGTGATAGAATCACAACAGATAACTTTCATGATTGTCAAAAAATATGATGCTTTTTAAACATGTGGTGATGCCTAGCTTTATCTCAGAAATGCTCAAATAAAGTTCACTTAATCTGCATCAAAGCAAATATAAATATATGGACTGTAAAATGTTGTATATACGTATCTATATATTCTCATAAATATCAAATACATTTAACAAATATATTTAACCAAACAGGTGTAACAATAAGCCATCTTGGTTTTTATTCTTAATTTTGCTGAAACAGATTCCATTAAAAACGTTCAATAACCAGACGTTATGCAAATTCTAGAGGCAGTAGCTTCAAAATGCACTATTCAGAAGTGAGCCACACCAGTGAGGTCATGACATCTAACCAGAAGCTGCACGGCCCAGGGCCACTTTGGGTCAGAGAGAGAACCATCCATCCTCTGCAGAGTGAAACCAAATTTTTCTCTTTTTTGATATTTCTCTTCTGTAATATTTACAATGGTGCAGCATGTTTATATTTAAAATTCCCAGTTCAGAGGATAAGGGAATATTTACAGAGAAACCCAGAGTCCATCTATTTCATGTCTTTCTAAGAAGATTTGACTTTTCATGTTTTTAAGTCTTCCATACAATCACACCCAACCTGGATATTTCTGTTTTTCTTATGCAACTTAGTGTACATCATATAAAGTGGAAGAAGATAAAGAAGTTAAAATGAATTATGTTTTAAAACTTTCTCCTTGGACCCGAGAAGAAGAAAACTATTGTGTTTTAGGTCAGTTTGTTGGTCCTGTCCTCTTGTCCTGGTCCACATCCGTTCCTCTCTGAAGAAAATTTGGAGACTCACGTGGACGTGCAGCATAGTTGGCTCTTGCCACACTGAGCGGGGAGCCATGCATTCAGGCACGTGTTATTAACTCGGGCAGCTGTCACCAGGATCTAAGGAAGAGATTCAGGGCTCCCGGAGGGGCCGGTTGGAGCAAGGGACCCTGCGTCTGTGTGGATCTGAGCTGTGCTGGGAAGACACGCTGGTTTCCCGGAGGCCTGAGGCGTGCCCACCACGACGCCCACCTGCTCCCTTCGCTGTGGCCCACAGAAGGTCTCCACCCAGCTTCGGCAGAGAAGGAATCCGCGATTGCGCGTGAAACTGCTCGGAAATAAGGACCGAATCTGGGATGCTGGGACTGAGCGGAGCGGGGCTCCGGCAGGGGCTGCTCCGTGACGCTGGCCCCACCGTCTGGGAACCCGGGCTGCGGCGAGCTCTGTCCCGACCTCTGCTGTGTGAGGACGCAAGGACGCAGGCCCGGTTCAGCCCAGTTCGGCCCATTTGGGCCCGGCCTCCACGTGCGTTGCGCGTCCGCCCGCCGCTGCCTTCGTCTGCTAGAAACAGGACGTTATCCGCCCAGCCTGTCTTCCTGCGGCCACGTTCATTTTCCTCTAATTTATTTTCCTTTAAACAATCAGAGTGACTTCAAAATTCAGACGTCATTGTGCGCCATCCTGTTGAAGTCTCCCAAGGGCTCTGCACCCCTTTCAGAAGGTGACCGCAAAGCCTGCGCCCTGGCTCCGGTGCTCTCCTGCCAGGCCGGCCCTGGCTCTTTTCACCTCAAGCCTTTCTGTTTCTTCCTCCTGTTTTCTGCACTCCCCTGGCCACCTCCTCCTGTCGAATCTGTTTATCTTCCCTCGGCCCTGTGTCAGTGTCATTCCTGAAGTTGTTCCCTAAATGTCTGTGCCAAAGTCCCCCGACTTAGGCTTGGAGTTCTGTTAGGGTCCAGTAACTTTGTCTTTGATGACTCCATGTGAGAATAAGGGACCTGTTTCCTTTCTTCATTACTAAAATGTAGGGCCAGTGAAAACCCTAACACACCGAAGGGAGACCAGGAATGGATAAGGTGAGCTCTGTCCTCTCTGTGCTCCCACAGACCCCACCTGGTCTTTGTCCCTGGAAGAGTTACTTACTGTATAGGTCAAATGCTCTGCATTTCCTAAGATTTTACCATTTCTCTAGTTTTTTAAGATTAAAACTTATAAGAGACGAAGCTGACCATAGCAACCTAATTGACTCTTATCACAGGAGGTATTTTAAGGCCTGTGGATAATAGCATTGCTGCACCTAATTATAATTTGAGAGATTATGACAGCATTTGGTCACTTTTAATTGAACTTTCAGTAATCCCCGGTATCAACTAAGATTAGCAAATTCATTGATGAACCCTGACATCCTGTTCCAATAAGGTAACTTCTTCAGATTCCGTTTGCCCCTACAGTGCTCCATTCCCAGCCCTGCAGACCCACAGCTGCCCTCAGAATCTTTCTGATCCCGTGACCCTGTGCAGCAGGTGTCCACCCCTCATTCTGCTCCCACAGCCAAAGTCACACAAAGCAGATGGCGTGAGAGCTGCAGGCTGCATCCCCTCCTGACTGTGGACTGAGAGTTTAGTCACTAAAGTCTTAAATCTTTGAAATGCATGTGCCTAATGCTTACTTTAGAGTGAGTTACTCCAAAACACAGTAAATGATAAGCAAAGCAAATTATAAATTTATAATTATAAATTATAAATTTGACAATATATCAGTTGTTGCAGGAGCCAAAACCCCTTTTCCAAAATCAACCTGCTGAAGATATCAAGTAAAAACAGGAATGTTCAAAGAAATAAGAATAGAGAATCCATTTTAAAAAAAAATGCTACATCTAAACTATAAAATTACTTGGAGACACAGCCAAGAAAGAAGTTTACAAGCACTGTAGAATTATTTGAAGTTATGCTCTAACTGCATGGTTGATAACTGAACTCAAACTTAGTTATAAAATGAACTCACTACTCAGAACACACTAGCTATAAATAAGTTAAGTCATTTTACAATTTCTTTTTCATAACCCTGTGATTCATAGACAGAAACAATGTTTATGTGGAGCAATTATTCATGATTTCAGAGGGATTATGGTAGACAGGGACCAACTTCACAGCGAAGCACAGATGCTCACACTCCTGTCCCGCCCGGGTGTGTCCACGCCCTCCGCTGTGTGCTGGCTTTGTTTATGGGTGCAGCAGCACCGGAGGGGGACAAGTTCATCCTGTGGGGGAGAATCTGGTAGGAAGTGGAGGTGCAACTGGGAGGCCGTTGTATTACTATACAGGGTGTGCTCCTTGTACGTGGCACCTGGGGAGCACCTTAGAGGACCCCTGCGTTCAAAGTGTGGGCCGGAGAGCGAGGAGTGAGGACCCCACAGAGAGAAGCAGGTGGAGGGCGCGGGCAAGGGAGGAGCTGGGCAGAGGGTCGGGGGCAGCAGCGGCTGCAAGGGAGAAAGTGTCCAGCCGCCAGGATGAGTGTCCGAGGGGAGAGCGCCTCGCTGGCTGCCTGAGTGTGCCACAGCCTCTGGCATGGTTAAAACTTGAAGTCGGGGCCGGAGGGAGGATGGTGAAGGAGCTGCAGCTGGGAGGTCCTGGCCACGGCCTCCGCTGGAGCTGCATGTGTTTGTATGCAGACTCCAAACAGCCTTCAACACCAGAACTCACACAAACACAGTGTGGGGCCGAAAACAGGAATTCCAGTCACGGTATTCACATTCTGTGAAGATCAAAGGAGACTGGAGGGCTGGGGAGTAATGCAGGTGAGAGGCAAGGCTAGAAAAAGAGTGGCAGCGAGGGGCGGAGGAAGGGAGCTGCGGAGCAGGGTTTGCTGCTGCACAGGCATGTGTGGTGCTGGGTGCAGGAGGAAGAGTCACACACACCATTTTAGGAGTGAGGGCGGCGTGTGGGATTTATGGAATGCCTGAGTGGGTGCGCTGGGTATCTGGGTGTGAGCAGTTTAAGAAGCTCATTTTAATATCAGTGAAAATTAAAGCTGTGCAAGTGTTGAGATGGCTCAGGCACTGCGTGCAGCAGGAAAGGAAGAGGACACAGCTGTACACATCTCTGAAACAGACGGAGGAGGAGGAAAACCAGCAGTGCACACTGTAACAGAAGTCACGTAAGAGGAGACAGGCGAGCACCAATGTCATGTCAGGGATTGTGGTTATGCAATTTTTAAAAATCTACTAGGTTCGCAGGAGGCTAAAGCAGGAGCATGGCAAATCTGATCCTAGCAAGAAGTTGTCTCAACCTAAAAAAATATAAAGGGTGGACGTGTAGCTCAGCAGCGCCTTAGTACTTGAAGAAAAGGAAAATGTCTAATAATGGGTGTAAGGTTAGCAGTCTTGTCAGGGACCCTGGAGAACGAGGCTTGGATGGACAGGAATGAGAGAGGAGGAAGTGGACATATACATTTAAAAGGGGATTATTAGAAAAAGAGAGCAAACGGATAAAAGGGAAAATAGAGTTGGTGAAAGTTTTACTTTTAATATTTTGATTTCCCTTGTTGAACCTGTTGCCTTCTTCATGTGGTTGGTTGACTGCCTGTTTTGTTTGTTGTTTGTTTGTTAACAATGAAAAATTTTTCTTGTTTGTTTTGTTTGTTTTTTTGAGACAGGGTCTCACTATGTAGTTGAGACTGACCTGGAACTAAGAAGGTAAAATTTTTCTTGTTTATTTTGTTTGTTTTTTTGAGACAGGGTCTCACTATGTAGTTGAGACCGACCTGGAACTCACTATATAGCCGAGGCTGGTCTCCTCACAGCGATCCTCCTGCCTCAGCTTCCCGAGTGCTGGGATAACAAGCATGCGCCATCACGCCCAGCTGAAGAAGGTAAAATGTGAGGAAAGTACTGAGTAGAGCAGCTTGAAGGCCCTTCTTTGTGGCTACCTCAGGAGACTTTCACAAGAGGGTGGATGCAGGCACATTTCTTCCTTGCACTCAGGGACCAGAGGAGGCCCCAGTTGACATCACATAGTTTAAATCAACAGACATCTGTGAAAACTAGGTACCAGTCTTGAATGCAGTATTGCCACCTTCGGCTGGTCACTCAAGCTTTCCATTCAAAGTTCCTTTAAATTGTCAAAAAATCTTGAAATGTCTGAGACAGTGGGGGGCATGTCTGTAATCTCATCCCTTGGGTGACTGAGGCAGGAGGATCACTGCAAATTCAAGGCCATTCTGAACTACATAGTGAGACCCCATCTCAAAAATCAAACCAACAGCTGGGCGTGGTGATGCACACCTGTAATCCCAGCAGTCAGGAGGCTGAGGAAGGAGGATCACTGTGAGTTCGAGACCAGCCTGGGCTACATAGTGAGTTCCAGGTCAGTCTCAAAGACATAGTGACCCTGTCTAAAAAAAAAAAAAAAAAAAAAAAAAATCTAACTAGACAAATATAAAGACACAAGTTGTATATATACATATGTGTGTGTGAGAAATACAGGTTTTCACTAAAATGAGTATATTTAGCTTCAGAAATAAATTGCATAAACAATGTTTAACGTGTTAACGGAAGTTTTACGTCATAAGTTTATTTGGAGTAAGTTTAGTGGCCGTGGGGCTGTGACTTGTGGCACTGAAGGCTTCTTCCCAGAATGAGAATAAAAACCCAAAATGAAAACTCCTCCTTCCTCATCTTGAGGCCTATGAGCCCGATTCACTTCCAGAGCTCTGGGAGCCAGAAGTCTGCCCAAGTCACTGCAGCTGGCTGGTGGCCTGAGAAGACTCCCCTTGACCTCCGTGAGCCCTGCTCCTGTGGCTTCCAAAGTCCCGAGCTGCCCTGTGGCTGGCTGTGTCGCCTCTGTCCTCTGGTGACATCGGGAGAGACTGCAGGCAGAGTTACGATTTCCAGTTTCTGGCGAAATGGACCCTCAGCTGCCTGCAGCAGCCAGGGCTCTCAGTCTGGAGCTGGAGGCAGGCAGGCGAGCTGCTGCTCAGGACGACAGCTGCGTTGGCAGGTCTGTGGCAGCCTCGGTGAACTGCAGCCCCACCCTCACCTCGCCAATGTACCAACATGAGCAGGGCCGTTCCACAGCACTCACCGTCTCCACCCGGGAGCAAGTCCTCGCCCACAGCCGTGCAGAAGAGGGGACTGCGGAGAACGTTCCTCCACTCAGCGAGGGAGACACAGCAGAAGCCACGGAGCGGCCAGGCCTCGTCTACCTCGACGCCGCTCCTGTGAACCAGTGTCTTCCTCCCCGCAGGCCCAGCCCCTCCTCCCACTCCACTCCAGACCGTGCCGGTCTCTGCCCTGCAAATGCCCTGCTTTTTTAAGCTTTCCTTTTTTGCCTAAATATGTACCAAGCTAAACTTCAAACAAGATGCCAGCCCCTGTGAAAGCCTCCTCAGACTGTGCCGCCTCGCCCGGGTGGCCCTCACAGAACGGGCAAGGGCCTCGACACACCGGACTAGGACGGAAAACCCACGCGAAGCACCAGCCGAGGGGCCGGGCCGGGCCTGCGGAGGGAGGCGGACTTGGTGAGGGCTCAGTTCTCCCCAGCAGTGTGCAAACAGCTTCACGGGGCTCTTTCTCTGACTTGAAGTTAGAAAGCAGATTTAAAAGGCGTTTGACTCAGCTGGGCATTTGGCTCAGCGGTTTCACCGCCCGCCTTCCAAGCACAAGGGTTTAAATTCAATTCCGGTGCAAACACCCCCACAAAGAACCAAAACGGTACACTAAAAGTGTTTAACCTCTGATTGAGGGAAAATATATGTCAAGCTTTGTAAAGCCCCATGTGATAAATGAATAGATTATAGATTACTCGTAATCCCTTTTAAATGTTTTAATTTTAATCGAATACAAGTAGATATTAATAAAGACAATATAGAAATCACTCTATGAAAAAAGTAAAACAAAATTTCATAACAAAATAAAGATTAGCAAACTGTGTAGCATGATCTTAAGAGAATGGCTAAAATGCTACTCAAGTACAAATAATTCCCCAAATTATCTACTCTGTTATTCAAAAGCATTTTAAGATAGATGCTCATTTATTTCATTTATTTTACTAGTTTATTTTTGTTCATTGAAGAGAAGTTCTGTCCTTTCATTTGTTTCTTGTTTTTGTCTGTAACTGCACTCTGAGTGATACATAGTTATAGCTACTAAAAGAGAATGTAAGGTAATAGTCTGGCTGTCTTTATTAAGATTGTGGCCAGTCTCCCCCAGAGATCTACAGAAATGAACCTGCTTTCGGTCCCATGAACGATCCCAGCTGTTTCTGCGGTGATGTTAACACAACCCCATCTCAGGGCTGTTTGTCACCTTCCAGACCATGGTCCTCAAATCAGGGTCAGCTCGCAGCAGCGTGAGCGTTAAGTAGAACACTTGTCTGTCTTTAAAGGCTTTTTAAAATTACCTGCCTCTGCTTTCCCACAGTTCCACTGTTGACCCCTAGAAAGTGGCCAGTCGGGCAGAGCGGCCCAGCTCTCAGAGCCCCTGCAACAAACAGTCAACTGTGGGCAAGGACAAACCCAGAGCCCCGCAGTGCCCAGAGCCTGGAAACTCAAAGATGCGGGCACTGGAATAGGAACTCCGGTGGCACAGGTGGGAGCTGGGGTGCCCCTCAGGGCTGGTGCAGGTGCTCACAGGGCCCAGCTCGAAGAGGGGTCTGCAGTGCTTTCAGCTGTACCTGCTGTTTGTTTACTTTCATTGTTCTGGGTTTGATCAAGTTTTTGCCTTTTCATGAAGAAAACAACGTCATTCTGTGCTCTGTCTGTCAGATGATTTTTAGGGGTGCCAGGGATCAAACTGGAGACCTTGTGCTTGCGAAGCAGGCAGTGGAAGCACTGAGCTACCTCCCCAGCCCTATCTGAGAGATTTGATGCCCGAGTACTGAACTGCTCCACGGCCCCTCGCCTGAAGACACAGCGACGGGGCCTTTCCTGTGCTTGCTTCTGCCCGTGTCCCTCCTGGTGCCTTAGTCGAAGTGCCAGTGTAGGCACTGTCTTGCTGAGATCTGTCTTCAACGGCAAATCTAGAGATTTACTAATTAAGGTTAACAAGAAAGGGAAAAAAGCGACGTCTTCCTTATGAAAGGAATAAGTGACTGGACAGTTTTGCTGTGTGTTTCAAACCTGAAGTTCACAAATCAATGTGCACTCTACATCCTGTGTATTTGCTGGAAAAAAGTAAAGGAAAAGTCTCTAGCACTGTGCTAAAGACTCTAGCAGCACTGTTAACTATGCACTGCAAAGCAGCTTGTTTGGGATTTAGAAGAAGTTGTGTCGACCACGAAAGAGAGAGAGAGAGAAATAGAAGAAAAGCTGAGTGGACAGGACCCCTAATCTGTCAGAAGACCTGGCCGCATCTCCAGCCTACAGTGTGCACGAGAGATCTCTTTACAGTCACGGACTCAAGCCTCCCCATTCAATCCCTTGGATTCCTTTGGAAGCCTTGGTGATACCCGGAGCTAAAAATCTGTCAGCTGGGAACATTTCTGTAGTTTTATTCGATACAAAGAGAATAAGGACAGTACAAGGCAGCTCATACGGAGATGTGCCCAGGAGACAGCACAGTACAGGCCGTTTGTGAGAAGTCCCCCGGGTGTAAGAATTCGATTCCACAGCTGGATCTGGCACGGCCCTCCTCCTGCTGCGAGCTGGGGACTGGGGCAAGACCAGAACTTCCCACAGCACCTGGGTCTTTCCTGGAAAGTTTCCCTCCTATGAAGAGCAGATCCGACCCGGTCTCCTTGTGAGAGCCATAGGACCAGGGCTGGGCCCTGGTAGCAGGCTGTGGATAAGTAACAGCAGGTGCTTAGCCCTCCAGGAGGACCCGTAAAGGGTGATTCAGAACCCAGTCTGGTCAGGGCACAGGATCAAACGACGTGCCTGCGATTTCCCGTTTCCTTGATAGTTTCCTGCCTGTAAATGAACTCACCAGTTTCCCATTAGGATTGATTTTCGTCACGAACCTTAACGCTCCATATTCCCATAATTTTTTTTAGTCCTGTGCAAGAGTGGAAAATGACAAATTGTTCAAGTTTTGTGTACAGGAAGTCAGAATAAAAGAATCGTGTCCAGAACATAGGAAATCCATTCAACAGAATCAGCGGGATGTGCCATTCCTGTAAGAGGGCTTATTAGAGAGACAGAAGCTCAGATCCTGGGGACAAATCTAATTCTCTGGGAGGTACTTTTACCATTCCATCTGCATTTCAACAATTTTGTCTTCTCACAGTATTTTCATGAGGCTTGACAAGATCAAGATATTTAATTTGTACTTTATGAACTGAAGTAACGGATTTGGCGCAATTTTCTTTAAAATGATATACTTTAATTTGACACTTCCATTTTGAAGTCTTTACTGATTATGTAAAGTGTCTAAGTTATTGTTTTCAAATACTCAGCATTCACTTTTTATAGAGGAGTAAGTACAAAACTAAATGCAAAGAAAACCCTGCTTTTCTATTTTCGGTGGTTAAAGAAGGACGCAGAATACCCTTCCAGTCCCGACTACACACGAGACCACAGTAGGAGAGGGCCGGGTCGAAGTCCTTCAGCAAAGTCCACTGAAACACATCTAGTCAAACACAGTCTCTGCAGACTCTTGGGGTCAGACGAACAAACACTAAAGTGAGAGCTGCGTGTGCACGGGGGACGGAAGCCGGCTTCACAAGAGGCCCCCGGTTTGCGCACAAAGCCTCAACCCACAGAAGCAGCCCCTTCTCGCCGCCCTCGGACGGCTGTCACCGAACAGCTGGCCGCCCAGCCCCGCGGGTCCTGAGGCCGAGCCTGGGAGTGAGGGCGTCTGAGCCGCCCATGGGGTCAGGTTGGTTGAGGTGGTGGCGGCGGGCGGGGGCGGTGTCCCGATCCGTGCCCCTCTTCCCAGTCCGGAGAGGGGAGAATGCAGCCCGTGAAGGGGCGTGGGCAGGTCGCTCATCATCGTTCATCGCGCGGTGACCGAGCAGGACTTCGAGCGCCTTTCCTTGTCTGCCTCGGCGCGGCGCCCGGCCCGTTTCCGGCCATCAGTCCGTGGGACTGCACCACAGTCCGGAGCTGAGCGCCGCCGCCGCCGCCCGGGATGGTGGGGTTGTTGGTGCTGTTTTATTCTGTGTTGGTCTCCGCTCTGCAGTCCTGTAAATGGCTCTGCTCCGCACCGAAGCCAGCGCGCGGCGGCCTTTGCTTGCTGTGCTTGTGCTGGCTGTGCTCTCCAAGCTGGTGCCCACGCACACCGAAGTGCGGAGTTCGGCTGCTGTCCTCCGCCTCTCCCGACTCTTCGAGGGTGTCCCTGTTCCCTAGATGTGCCTGGTCTTTTCACAGCCCTCGGGTAACCCTGCAGACCAGCCTGCGGCCGAAGGACCGCGCAGAGTACACAGGAGCTGTGCGCTGTGCGCCGATGGTCTGGGCTGACCCTCCCAGGCCTTCGCCTCCCTGCTCTGTGGAGCGCCCCTTTCTCCCACGGCTCCCCGGGCAGCTCGGGTCACACCCAGGCCTGCACAGTGATGTCTCTGCCCGAGTGGCAAGTCCCTGGGAACTGCTTGCCTTGCGGCTGTGCCCTGAGCTTCCAGAAATACTTGAAAATACTGACTTTTTTTCTGCAAGATTTTAAGAACCTCCCACTTGCGTGCCTCAAGCTGAGACCCTCCGGATCTCCTTCTCTGTCCTTCTACCTGCGATTTCTGAACCTTTACACCTCCAATTCTTCCAATATTCCTTAAGCCCCAAATCCTGTATTTACCGTTATCCTCCAGATCTTTAGGGTTGGTGCTTCTCTGGACTGAATTCAAATGTGCAGTGTCTATTGGCGCCCCTGCTACGGCTGAGTGGATCCTCACCTCCACCCATGTGGTGCCCTGTGGAAGCCGCTGGGAGTTGCTCTGCCGCCGCCCTCCGATAGGCGCGTCCCTGCACAGGGGCTTTTCCAAAGGAAGAGCAGAGCCAGACCTCTCTTCAGGGAGGGTACAGCTGGCCGTCCACACCCAGGTGCTGCGTGTCCCCACTCTGACGCAGAAGCAGGCAACTACTGCTGAGCAGAATAGAAGGGGACTCTCCAGTGTGGACAGCAGCCAGCAAAACAGAGGAAAAGAACCATCTAGACTGAGCAAAGTACGCAGGGAAATTAAGCTTCCAGATGAGTCGTGCGCACGCCTAGATGTGTCACCATCCCAGTGTCAGGCCGGAGTCCAAGGCTGGGAGGAGGGTGAGCATCCACAGGGCAGAGACCAGCGAAGGTCCGAGGTCTGTGTTCAGGGACAACACACTCATGTCCCCAGGGCCCTGGTCCACACAGCTGTGTGCAGGACCCTGTGGCTGAACACCAGCAACCGTGCCCCTGTAGGAAGAGCTGGCCCGCTCCCTGGGACTCACAACAGGGAGCTGGCAGTTGTCCCTTCTCACATGTGCTGTGCTTACGCAGCAGGAGGAGAGGGACCGCACAGGCCCTTCCAGGACCCAGGCCTCTGTGAGAAAGTCCTGCAGTCCATAACCCTTCGTCTGTGACAGCCGGGCATAGAGGCCAAATTCAGCTGCCTTTCCCCAGCAGAAGCTAAAATCTGTGGAGAAAAAACGAAGTATTATTAAAGCAGCATTCAGTTAAGAAAGGAAAATGGCAGGCATGTTCTAAAATTTCCACATCTAAGTAAGAGAAGCTGCATAAGGGAGCCCTGCTCTGCTGTTGGAGGGAGTGCAGACTGGTGCGACCACTGTGGAAATCAGTGTGGAGATGCCTCAGACAGCTAGGGTTGGAGGGCCATGGGACCCAGCTATTCCCAGGATGGATAAAGTGGAGTACTACTAAGCCATAAAGAAAGATAGACTAGGGACATTTATACATTTATAGCTAAATGGATGCAAGTGAATAGGACGCACGTGTAAACACCGAGTAGTTTCTCTGATGTGAGAGATTGAAACTGTAAATGAACACCAAAATGTGTAATGGACATTGTGAAATAGGAAGAAACATTCAAAGGGGAAGGGGAACTGGGGGGTGCAAAAAGAAGGAAAAACAGAAATAAAGTCTTTTGCAAATAGGAAAAGGTGGAGGAGTGGAAGGGAGGGAAGGGGAACGGGGGAAATAGGAACCAAGATACCTCATGTACACATCCAAATTCCCGGTGACGAGTGCCATCATCGTGTATACCCACAATACACCAGTAAACTCAGTGAATAAAAAATAAGTGTTTTAAGACTTCAGAGTAACAAAAAGTTATTTTCTCACATTGAAACCCCCACCAAATTCCAACACAATCAACGAAAATGTGGTCCTAGAAATGTAAACCACTGCAAAATTTTGAAAATAGAGACAATTCTGCCTTCCTCCATCGAGAGAGAGACAATATGCACAAAGGATCAGAAGTCACCACAGCTTCTGACTCCTTCTGAGTCACACTGGAAGCTAACAGATATTGAAGTAATATATTTATTATTCTGGAAGAAACTGTACACATGTAGACATAGCATATGAACGTAGTATACATTATTCTATGTGTAAAATAAAAATGCTATGCATTTAATGAGGCACATGAATTGGTCAGCTTTGCCATTGCTGGACAGAATGCCAACTTCCTACAGCCTACAGGAGGAGACATTCATTGTGTCTCGTGGTTCGCAAGCTGCAGGTCACGGTCGGCTGGCTGCTAGGCGGGAGCCAAAGCTGCCTGGGTCCTCTCTGGGAAGCAGACCAGGGGAGAGGCCTGAGAAGAAGGGGGCAGATGTGCAACCCAGATCACACGTCCATGAGTCACCAGCCACGCTCACTGCTAGGCGCCCCTTCACCCTGGGTGGTTGGTCACGATTCCCAACAGGAGCACTTAAATAAGCACCTAGTTAAAGTGAATGCCCAAGCACTCTGCATACTTGGTTTTTATTACTATTGTTCCTACATCAGATGATGCCAAATGGAACACGTGGGCAGAATACAGAAAGTGTAGTGGACACAGACATTCTCTGTGGGGAGTTATTATCTGGTCCATCTGTATTTTATGAAAAATTACTGTTATATTAGAAAGCTCACAGTAACCCCAATATTTCAAAGAAAGAAATCCGGAGATGTGATTAGAGCAAGCACTACTAAACAACAGAAACAACTCGTTCAATTTCTTTAAAGGTTATTTGAAGCAACTTTCCCTGAACTGCTTCTCACTGTGCCGTGGGTCCCAGTGCTCCTCACGAGGGCCAGGTGCTGGCGTCACGGCGAATGCAGTGGCTCCATCTAGAGTGCCCAGAGTCCCCAGCAGCTGGGGCCTCACCAGGAGTAACTTGGAAACTGCTCCCAATTTTAGCGCAGGGTGAGGAATGAACGTTAACCTGGGTATTGCTTTCCTGGACGATTTATCTCTCCCCAGAGAGTTCCTGAAGTTAAATTTGTATGGCTTGGGCAAAATAGACACAGATTCTAAATTATGATCAAATTTAAGATGTTACATTTGCATTTTATATATCATATTTGTGTGGGGATTGCAATTTTTTCAGAATTTAAAAGGCATTAAGTGTTTGTCCATGTTTTGTTTTTTTTTTTTCAAAAGTTGTCTTGGTAAAAATGACCCATGTTGGCCATATTGAGTTTTTTAAGTCAATTTCCTGTGTTCTAGGGCTGTGAAGCACATAGATTCTAGATTTATAAACTATTCTTGGTTATTTGACATTTCTAGAAAATCTCGTAAGAGACTTTCATCAAGGTGAGGTGACGGCCCCGTAAACAAGTTTCTTGTGGTTTCACAGACTTGTTAAAATGTGAATACTTCCTAACTGCCCTGTATGGTAGAAACCAATATGTTTCAGGGTGCTGTGCTTCACTCTTGGAAGGATTTTTCTTCACCGGCAAACTCATCAGCTGACACTTACATGCAGGTTGTCCCAGTTGAAGAAGACAGAAGCTGCACCCCCCACAGAACCCCCTTGACCCTGTACAGTTCACCTGTGGCCCGGGACTCTAATGTTGAAAACCATTTTGTTTTTTGTTTTTTTTGTACACAGACACATAGTCTCTTTAAGATGCTGCTGAAATTGTAGCAAATGGAGCCAAAACAGTGATAAACAGGGACAATTAGAATGTAAAATAAATCGCCTTGGCTTTTAAATTACAGTTAAGGGGCTGGGGATTTAGCTCAGTGGTTCCGCTGCCTCTCTCACAAGTGGAAGGTCCTGTGTTCAATCCCCAGCCCTCCCCTGCCAAAGAAAAAGGAAAATAATAATAGTTAAAAAGCTGACTGTCCAGAGAAAACTGTAAGAACAAATAAATATATCACTGCAAATAATAAGAAAGACTATATTTCCCATTCAATGTTCAAAGCCTAACACTGGAAATGCATGCATTTCCGTTTTTATGAGCAGGCCTCTTTCAAGGTGAACCTGAACTTTGAGAAGGGAACAGGGCTATTCACAGGAAGAGTCTGACAGGCTCTGCTCCCTTCCTTCGCTCTCTGAAGTCACACTTGGACCCCAAGTCCCTGCTCATCCTAGCTAAGACAGAGCAGGTGACGCGTCCAGACCACGGACAGGAGGAGGGTCGGACACATCTCACCCAGACAGGCACATGCTAACTTAATGGGTCCCTACATGAGATGGCATTGCAGTGAAGACCGTTCCTCCTTGTAAGCCTTATCACGCAGTCCCTGCCTTTGAAAGCAGGATCACAAGCGTTTTTCTCGGTGCACGTGCGCAGGACACGGTGTTGATGCCCCCGGGGACTTGGTGCACGTACATAACACGGCTTGATTCCTTCTTTCACCCCTTTTCCTCCTTCCCCTCCTCTACCCGCTGACCCCCTTCCTCTCTGACAAAGATCTATGTCCCTACTTTCTGTTGCCTCTCACTTGCTCTCTATTTGTAAATTAGGTTTCTTGTATGAGAGAAGCCATGGGATATTGAGGCTCATGTGTGTGTCTCCTTTATTTCACTTAATATTATGTTCTCAAGGTGCATCCGTTTTCCTACCAATGACTCAGGTTTTTCTTTTTTTTTTTTCCCCTCATTGAGTTTATTGGTACATTTTAGATACACAGTACAGTTACATTCATTATTGGGATCTTGTACCTCTACATGACAGGTCTTGGTTCTCATTTTTCCCCTTGTCCCTGCCCTCCCTCCACCCCCTCTTTCCCTCCCTCTTTACAAACATTTTATTTCCTCCTATTTTTTTCTTTCCTTTATTACCTTTCTCCTACCCTTCCCACTTTCCCTACACCTTTAGCCCCACTATAATAGTACATAATGAGACAATGGACAATGTGAAATGGAAAGAAAAGGGCTAAGGGTTTTTCTTTCTTTATAGCAGAATAGTAATCCACTGTGTACAAATGCCTGCTTTTCTTTATGTACTTGTCTGTTAATGGACTTGTAGGCCGATCCCAATATTTAGCTTTTACGAATTGTGCTGCTCTGAACAGGGTATTAGGAGGTGGGTTAAGCCACGAAGGGTGAGAGAATGATCCCCACGGGACCAGAGTGTCACAGCCCAGCCTGGCCCAGGGGGAAAATGGACGTGGATCAGGTTTATGCTGTGTTCTTCTCACATGCCCCTCGTGCTGTTTCTCTCCCATTCTCCTCTCTGCCTGTGACCCCACTACTGCTTTTACTACTTGACCAATCTGGACAGTCCTTCAAGGGCTGAGGTGTAAGAAAAGGGGTGCATTTCCCTCAGATGGGGACACCAGAGAGTGCACCCCAATCACCTGTTACCACTACAGGTCCTTTTAAGTGCCTTCTTTTCTGCAAACATGCACAAGTTGGACCAGATTTCACAATGTCTTTTTGTGTCACCCTTGCAGAAATGGCTGTGTGTGAAGACCGCAAGCGTACCCGAAGGGACACAGCAGGACTTTGATGGGCAGCTTGCCGATGTCTGGGTTCCCGTGGCCATCCTCGCCTCCTCCCGTGGCTCCACTGCTGTTTAGCACAGTAGGCTCCCCAGTAGGCACGGAACTCATATGAGTTTATTATGTATTATTTTATCCTTTCAGGGAAAACTGATGATCTTTTCATACCTGTCATTGGACTCCATTGCAATAAGCTCCAATGATTCTGTGCTGTTTCCCTGCTCGATTTCAGGCTTTCAGAACTGCACATGTGCACTGCGACCTGCTCCTGCAGCTCATGTGCCCCCACTTCCAGGCACCCCGGTCCCCTGCAACACCCACCTTGGTGCCCTCCCCTCGCCTGCTCTGCTGCCTTCTGTGCTCATCCCTTGTGTTGATCCGTTTATGTCCTTCTGGTGAATTCTGCGTTTGTTTGGCATCAGCAAAACAGTGCACCCGGCCCATGATGGACAGCTCTCAGGTGATGACAGGCCTCCCCGACAGAGGACACAGTCTTGGGAAATCGCCACTCTGGGAGGGCAGTGGCTAACATAGGCACAGCCTGCCCAAGGAGAGCCCCCTTCAGGCTGTCTGCTGATGAAGGTCCCGCTGGGTGGGTGCCAGGGAAGTGCTGGAGAGAGAACTTTGCTGAAGTTGTTCCAGGAAATTTGATAAGACTTTGGCCGTTTCCTACTGCACTCTCATGACGGACTTCCAGGGCTAGTGACCTGGCCCGGATGCAGGTGTCCAGGCAAAAGAAGGAAAAGGGAAGTTCAAAAGCACCCCTCCAGCTCTGGCACCGCTGATCTTCTATCTTTATTACCACAGCAGGGGAAGCTTCTGTGAGAGCCTGTGCCGGGAATTGGGCATAACCAAAACTACGCGTCAGGCAAACGAAAGCGGCTATAAAAAGAAAGAAAAAAGAACAAGCACTTACTTTCATAATACTGTTTAGTACTCTTAAAACTTTGTTAAAAGGATAAATCTTACAAGTTCCTGTTAAATGTTCTTGGCACTCCAAATGGCCCAGGGGACTTGGGGGTTGACAGACCTGTTTGTCCCCTTGACAGTGGTGAGGTTTGGGGGATGTGTGGGTATGCCCAAACTCCTCCAGCATGTTTGATTTTTATACCAAGTATTTAGAGGCTGGGCGTGGTGAAACACACCTATAATCCCAGCACTGGGGAGGCTGAGGCAGGAGGGTCGCTGTGAGTTCGAGACCAGCCTGGGCTACATAGTGAGCTCCAGGTCAGTCTGAACTCCATAGTGAGACCCTGTCTAAAAAAAAAAAAAAAAAAAAGCATTTAGAAATACAAGTGTGCATTTCTTGTTTTGAAGGTTAGAGAATGAGCCCAGGGCCTTTGCACTGAGTTACAGCACTTTTTGTTTGTTTGTTTTTTCAAACAAGGACCCCTTAGGTTGCTGATTCGCTTTGAGTGAGCCTCCTCCCTCAGACTTTGGAGGTTACAGGTGTGTTTCACCACCAGAGGCTCTCAAGATCATCTTTAGCATTACTTTCTTTGATAATCTCAAACTTTATGAAAGGTAGGAAGAACAGCACAAGTGCTACAGTCATCTGCAGACAAAGCTTGGCCCTAGCCGTGCCCTTTATAACAAACCTATGCAGTCCAGGTCAAGGGTGAGTATGTCCTTGTCGTACTTCCTGTGTCCTTCGTTTAAGAATCCTACTCCATCTTTCTTCAATTCCACGAGCTTCGTATTTTCCAAGACTGCTGCCTGTCATCCGGCAGACGGGTATGGGTTAGGGTTGATCTGATGTCTTCTCAGAGGCAGCTCTGGCAGGACTACTGGGAATCGAGCCTGCAGCTTTCTCCTGCAGCCTCTTGGGTCGCGCACTCAGGCTGGGACATTGTCCCAGGGCAAGGAGGGCTCAGCAAGCGTCGCCTCAGAGACCCCTCCTGCTGCCACCCTCGTTCGGCAGTGGACACACCCTGCTGGAACCGCTGTGGTGAGGATGGTCCCCGAGAGTGCTTTATTCCTGCCAGCTGCCTTTCCCCACGTATTTATTCATCTACTCACTGCGACCGCCAGCTGCGGCGTCAACTTGAATCCGAAACGTCCTCTGTTCAGCACAGCTCTGGTGTGGGGTGCGCTCCCCCGAGGCGGAAGACGCCCTGGCCGACGGTGGCCCCGACCTGGAGTGGACAAAGGCAGGAGAGACACCCGCTCCTGCGTCTTCGGGGGAGCCCAGTCTCCGCCATTCCCCGGGGCGCACGTCTCCAGGTGCCAGCTCAGTCCCCTCGTCCTCCTGACTCGGAGCCCCCCAGGTTGCTGCAGGCAGCTCAGGCCTCCCAGCCTGAACTGCAGCCTCTGGACTCCGCCGTGCTCTGAGCCCACCTCCTACGTCCTCGCAGCGTCTGTTCCTCCGCAGGCTGAAGCGGGCGCCTGTCCCGGGCTGCGTCACCCTCTCATCCACGTGCCGGCGGAAGCCTGCAGCGGCTCGTACAGCCTCGGCCTCTCACTTTGCTCTGGGAGGCTTTTCCGGCCTGCAGTGTTCCCGCGTCACATCTGCTGGCCCAGCCCAGGAGTCAGCTACGGCTCTAGCATCCCGGTTTTCCGTAGTGGAGAGAGGCATTTGCCATTGGAAAAGTCGAATGAACACCAAGTATAGGAGTTACTAATGGAGAGTTCTGACCCCAAACCCTCTGAGTTTGCCCCTTCTTTCTGCAGGAGAGAAGCCTGGCTTCCGTTGCCCTGAGGTATTTACGTAATCGCAGAGCCCCACAGCGGCCGATCCCCAGCCCACCAGGCTCGGCCTTGCTTCCCTCTGACCCACGGGCTTTGCTTGGATTTCCTCTGTCGGTCGCCTGGGTCCCCCTCTGCCGCTGTGAATGCCCAGGCCCAGCGGACAGCAGGCAGGACAGGGGGAGGAGAGGAAGGGGAGCAATGTCAGGATAGTAACATTTATATTTTCCTTTAGATGGGTGGAAACATTCTCAGGAGCGTGAAGTTTATAATAAACCAAGGGTAGAGATATTTTATAATTATTACAGAGATAGTTTATGCTTATTTTATAATGCTTTGTAATTTTTATGCTTTACATGTTACTCACTATAGAGCAATGATAAAAAGGGTGCGAGGAGTATTTTCCAAAGTGAATTTGTTCGTTCAACACCTTTTCACCTATCTCAAAAAGAAAATGGATAAAAGATACACCTGACATCTCGGGCTGCATTTTTATAAGCGTAGCCTTTGTTCTTGGGACAACTTCTTATGTTGCAGAGCCCAAAACTTAGAAAAACCCCTGGAAGCGGCTTTCACTCTCCCTGTGGAGCGCGTATTCCCAGAACCCAGCATTTCTCCATCAGCACCGCCTGCCTTCCTGGGTCGCGCTGTCCTCCCCGGCGAGACCAACGACTCACGGGGGCTTTCCACACACATGCAGCTAGCAGGAGCTTGGGTGGCTCAGATGGTGAGGAGGGGCTGCCTGAAGCTCTGTTTAGATTCCAGTGTGCAGAGGTGTAATGCGTGTGTCACCCTACTGAGCTGTCAACCTAAAGAGGGTCTGGGACGCCTTCAGGTAACTACTGCTACTGAGGCCTGAGGCATCAGCGCTAACATTAGCTGCGAGTGTTAAGCACGAGTGGTACAAAGGCAAGGGCAGAGATTACAGGAGTGAACGCTAAAGACCTCATTGTCCTGCGCAAGGCCACACGCTTTCCTTTAGAGATGGGCTGACATTTAAAAAGTCAGAAAAATGTGCGTAAGAATGTGTAACTCATTGCAAGGCCATGAGCAAGTACAGACACTCTCCTCTCACATTAGGAAAAGTTTGGTGGATTCCATATAAATGGAAGTCATCGGGAGCCTATTGAAATTAAATTTGAGGTCAAGTTCCCAGTTGCAACCATGTTTCCTGACATGTTTTGTTAAAGCTCTGGAATACACCTCAGTTTTTAAAATCTCTGTTCTCCCTCTGTGGAAGTCTCCTATAAACTAGGTTCAGGTTTTAGTCTAGGTGGCTGGTAAATCTCCCTTAGGGGGATCTCATTTATGGTATCAGAAACCTTTGTCAAAGCTGAGAAAGAGACTTTTGAGATATCCTCAGTAGAGGTTTGTAAAATACACAGATACAAGCATAAACATTAGGTCCTTTTACCGGACAGTATAGCTAATGGAAAAATGCAGTTTATTTTTAAGGTCACTCTTTCAAAGAGATAGGTTAAAACACGTCCTTCGCAGCTCAAAAGAAAAGAAAAAAAAAAGGCAAAAAGTAAAACAGACCTCTGGCATCTCTGCTGGTTTGTTCCTGAAGAACATTAAGCAATAAAAGGATCCACCTGGAGATTAAGATAGAATCTAGGAAGACCAACACTGTCTTTCCTAATTCCCTGTGCAGACAACAGAGTCAGCAAAAGAAAACTGGACTCCTTCCAAATCCTTCTGAAAGCATGTCCTCTCTAAAACAGAAAACATCTTTAGGCGGACAGCCCCCTCGGACATAACACCAGCCCCGGGCTCGAATTTTGTGAGAATGAAATAAAACCACACAGTGTAGAACCAGCTCCTCTTACAGGAAGGGATCTGTGCATGGAGAGCAGGGCAGCAGCGCAGCGCAGGGCGCCTGTCCAGGAGCCCTCCACCCATGCTCCAGGTGGCTTCCCCACAGCACCAAGTCCGCCCCTTTCCGAGGTCCAGTGCAGTACCCTTGTCTGCTTCTTCCCCTCTCCTCTCGAGGTGGCACCGAGCACCCTGCTTTTCTCCTCTCCTGGCACTATGAGTTTGTGCTTCTATGGAAACACAGCTTCTACTTAAATGCATATCTCCTTTGCTAGACTACAAATTAAAACAGCGACAATTTACTACTTTAAATTTCATGTCGATTCTACAGCGGCCAGAATCGTGTGTACATCCCCAGGCTGAGCTCTGGAGTTGTGGGCGGACTGGAGACCCCACACCCTCGACCTGTTTTTGCTCTTGGTTTTTACTGAGTGAAGCCTTCTGCATTCCTAAGCAGGCTGAGCCAGTTTCTCCTCTGCAGAGAAGCAGGGGGATTAAAATCAAGCCTCCTTTCACTGTCATCCTTAACCTTGTAGCACCAAACCACATTAAAGAGACTAGCGCAGTTGTATCTACAACTTTGTTTTTAACTGGGGAGTGTGATCGGGAGAGTTTTAAAGAAGAGAATGAAAAGCTGCTTTCAGGCAAATCTCTGTCTCCTGGCTTGCCCGTGCTTCAACACATTCCTGCGGCAAGAGGTGCAGTGACCACACCACACCACTGCAAGATGACCAAGGCACAGAAGAGAAGTCTCCGAGGGCCTTCCACAGCAGGATGGGAGGGGACACCGCGCTTCCGGTCAGGCTGCGAGTGCCCCGAAGAACAGCTCTCACGGTATAAAGACACTCAGGGCCCTGGGCAGTGTCGGGGCTCCTGTCGTGCATGTAAACGGCGTGCCATTCACAGGGCAAGGCGTCATAGAAAATAGAGTGTGTATCTCAGTGTTAACAAGCACTGCAATGAAGCACACACTGCCGTGGCTGATGAAGCAACCGAAAGGACCCCGGCTTCAAACACACACTGACCGCGTAGTTCTTGCCACTTTCTGAGCAGCTCTCGTCTTTTTTCATGGTTGTCTCTAGCTGAGCTGTCCCCACTCCTCCTCCATGTCTTGAATGAATTCAAAACTTATCTTTCCTGGTCCTTCTCACTTTGGGGAAGTGACAGACGGCACGCAGTGCAGTCCGGTGAATGGGGCGACGGAGGACGGTGCCAGGATTATCAGAGCCTGCCTCTGCTGGGCTGCGCTGGGCAGCAGCATTCATCGTATTTTTGATCCTGTCCCCCTTAGACATGAAAGAGAACTTCCAGGACCACTGCAGAAAGTGGCAAAAATTAAAGCAAGGAGGAGGATTTTGAAGGGGGTTAATGGCAGTTTGTCTTTGACTGTTGACGGCATTTTTTAAATTTAACATTCACCACATTTACGATCACCTTTGGTAGCCTATGCATACATCTTCCCGTGTGCCTTAAATTAATATGTAATTATATATATGAATATATAATTCCTAACAAAATGCCAAGGCTATGTAAATTGTTGTTGCATTGTACTGTTCGGGAATTAACGACCAAAGACGAAATCATATCTGTTCATACAGATGCCATTAAAAAAATGTTTTGTGATCCCAGCTTGGTTGAATGTAAAGATATGGAGCCAGTAATCAGAGAGAGTCAGCCTGAGTTGAACAGAAACATTGTGATTAAAGTAGATGACTCTTGTGTACGGAAGAAGACACTTTTGCAAATTGTCAGGTGATGTGATCCAAAGACTCCTGACTCACACTGTCCGACCTCAGATGAGCAAGGTCAAATCAACCCCATGATCCAAAGATTCTTCAGATTTTTAGTGGCTTTCAGTACACACTTCCTGAAGGCTTGCGAAATGAAGTTCACACCATTAGAACGCCATTAGTTTTCATCTTAAACATTTTTCTCGTCCTATTTATCTTCTTCTTCTTAGGAGACCTTTCCCTTCATGCAGAATCTGTAGTGTAAAGCATGACTGACAGCCTTCGTTTCACAGCTCCCCTCCTGAGGTTTGATATCAGTTCCTTCTATCCTTGACTCCTTTACTTTTCATGTGAAAATGTTTTGTTATCTTGCAGCTATCATCTTATTTAGCAAAAACTGAAGAATTTTGCATACATATTCATTAAGGAAGTCGGCCTATAATTTCATTCTTGATGTAACATGTTACGTTTTGTTATAAGGACGATCACGTCAGTGTTGTAATTTAACTCTCTACCTCCCTAGGCCTGAGAGAGTTTCAGTCACCTGGCCATTTTCTGTTTCATAACAGTTAAATGAATACTTCCGAAGTGTTTTCTCCCTGAGGCATTTTTATTTATTCCCCATTTCTTCTTCAGGAATTGCTGTATTTAAAATTGCTTTGTCTGAGATCCACTTTGTTCATTTGTTCCTTATGGCAGAGTCTTAATTTTCTTGTGCTTTTGTTGGTTGCCAAGGCAGTATGCATTAACTCTCAGCCGTTTTGAGGGTTTCTTTGTTGTGTTTAGGCATTTTTGATTTTGTAAGTATTTTCTCCCGTTGACTTTCTCAGATCTTGCACCTTATCACTTCTATGTTTTGGAGGTATTTTTTGAACAACAATCTCCTGGACTTTATCATTCTATTATCTTTATATTTTTACTTCTTTGCTTTTAGGCTAAATGTTTCCTAGTTTTGAATGATGACACTTGAAACTGAAAGAATTTTCTCAAACATTGTAGGGGCAGAACAAATATTGTCTTGCATTTTATTTGCACAGGATATGCTATTTTGTATTTAAAGGCTTAGACCCCATTTCTAAGATATTTCAGATTATCTTCTAGGTCATTAATAAGATTTATAATGTGAACAATATGTTCTTTGTGTCATGCCCCACCGTAATAAAAATGTCAAATAGGGCTCAACGTTTCTATGTTAATGACTTTTAAGAAGTGTTAATCAGGAGTGAGGCATATCAACTGCATTTTTTCCTTTTTTTGAAACATTGCTAGGTATCTGCTCAGAGAGTATTCTCATCTGGATTGACGGGCTTGTCTTCCTGAGCTCAGAGGTCGGGGCACCGTCCACCCAGTGGGGCCTCCTCATTGAAAATACAAAGCGGCCTCCGTGGCCTTCACCAGGTTCTCCTACGGCTCAGTGCGGATGAGGACAGGAGGGAGGGAAAGGTCAGCTGCAGGCGGCCTGGGATAAGGGCACCTTTCACAGCTCCCCTCCATCCCGTTCTCTCTGCCTCCACTGTCTGACTCCAGTCACCCCACTCCCTGAACCCCAAAGCCACGTACTGGCATAAATTGTCTGCTTGAGGGTAAATGCAGTTCTTACCCCAGCCCCGACGCTGGGGATTAAGGCCAGGGCTTCACGCTGAGCTCCACCTCAGCCCTTTTTATATTTTTATTCTCAGACAGGTCTCACTAAGCATTCAGACTTGCCTCCAGTTGTGATCCTCCTGCCTCAGCCTCCCAGGTTGCTGGGATTAAGACTATCCCACCATGCCTGGCTTTTTTTGTTTTGTTTTGTTTTGTTTTGTTTTTTGGTACGAGGGATTGAACTCGGGTCCTTGCACTTACAAGGCAGACCCCCCAACCGCTGAGCTAAATCCCCGGCCCATAATTATTATATATTCTATATAGATCTGTTCTGAAGCCTCACATATACACCATCAATTCTTTTTCTTTTTCTTTTTTTTGGTGGGGGTTACCAGGGATCGAACTCAGGTCCTTGCTCTTGCAAGGCAGGCAGCTGAACCACTGAGATAAATCCCCAGCCCATCTAGCTTTTTTAAAAAAATATTGTTTTCTTTAGCACCTTGTAGTTAAACATTAAACCTATTTTGCAAGTTTATTAGGGTATAATATGAATATCAAAATCCCATGTATAATATTTAATGTAAGTAAAAAATTTAATGATTTTTAGTGAATGTATAGATTCATGCATGTATCACCATGATTCAATTTTTGAACATTTTTATCACTCTGAGAAATGCCCTCAAGCCTGTTTGACCTCACTCTATTCTCCTATCTCCAGCCTCAGGGCAGCCTCTGATCGGTTTTACATTCACACATGAACTGGCCCTTCCTATTGGTTGATTATAAACATGAGCACAGGTAACCTTTTGCATCTGGCTCTCCTATTGAGCATCTCTTTGATGTTTACCACGGTGTAGCAATCTGTAGTATTTATCCTTTCTCCTTCTGGATAATATTGCACTGAACGGACAAAGCCTATTTTTCCATCAATTCACCAAACGCATAGCTTACGAGCAGTTTGGGTACCATGGCAAAGCCTGATGCGAAGGTTACTTCATGGTGTCTTGGCAGTGGTGAGCCCTGTTCACCACCGTCTGTCCCCAGGAGTTGAACTGCTTGACTCTGGGCCCATGTGTACTCAGCGCCTGAAAAAACTACCAAATCACCTTTTTCGTTTCTCTACCTCCAACCAATGTTGGGATTTTTTTCCTTCTTC
>NW_022900916.1:2065612-2187261 GCF_012274545.1 Fukomys damarensis
CACAAGGGTGCAGGGGTGTCTTGTGTTTTAAATTCATTTCACTAATTATGGATGGTGTTTCAGTTTTCCTGTGCTTATTAGACGTTCCTATGTCTGCTTTGGTGGAATATCTCCTCAAATCTCTTGTCCATTTTTAAAAATTCAGTTTTTGTACTCTTATTGACTTGTCAGCTATCTTTTAAAATGCATTCTTTATACAAATATTATCTAATATGTAATTTCAAATTATTTCTCCTTGCTGATGTTTGCAATTTTTAATGAAGTCATTCAATATGCAGTATTTATGTATTTACTTATTTATTGGTACCAGGGGTGGAGCTCAGGATTTTGTACTTGCCAGGCAGACGGAGGCACCACTGAGCTAAATCCCCAGCCCGTGTTTATCGTTTTACTTTAGATGCTTTACTTATCATCCTTTTCCTCCATAGATTGTGCTTTTGCTTTTGTATCTAAGAACTGTTCGCTTCACCAAAAGTCACAAAAATTCTCTTTTCCTTGCTGCACTTCCACAGTTTAAAGCGGCCCCTACATTTGGGTACAGATCCATTTTTACTTCACTGTGCACCACTCAGGTTAGGGTTTAGGTAAATCAAAGTTTAGTCTCGATCTAAGGAATGTGGATATCTAACTGTTCAAGCCCTGTTCGATATAAAACCCTATCCTGTGCCCACTGAGGACTCTTCACAACTTAATGAAAATAAATTGACCACAGATACAAGGACTCATTTCTTAATTCCCAATTCTATTTCATTCATCAGTGTGGCCATCCTCCAGCCAGTAGCCCAGGGTCACATCGTCCTGATTTCTGTAGGTTTATAGTATGTTTTGAACTTAGATCAATACATTTTTCACCTTTATTTTTTTTTGAAGTCATTTGAGCTATTTTAGGTCCTCTGAATTTCCATATACACTGTAGGATTTTAAATTCTATCAAAATAATAAAGAAGACCTGCTAGAACTTGTTTCACACTGAATCTGTAGCATACCGATCTTTGAAAAGAGGATATAAACCTGTGGTCCAACTTTTAAGACCTTATTCAAGCCAAGCATGCACGGAACGCTTATTTCTCGATTGACAGCTTTAACTATGAACAGCCTAGGGGAGGTCCCACTTCTCTGCCATCTTTGAAGACCCTCTTTCTCTGTCACTCATTTGGTGAGACTTCCTGGGTACACGTGGCTGTCGATGTACTAAACTTCACAGGGAAAATCGAAGGCACGCCATTCAAGGGCCGGTGACCTGAGTTCGCCGTGGCCCAGACTCTGCAACTGCCCTCTGTACCTCGGACCAACTGACTCCCTTATCCTCCTTGCTTTGGTTTTCTGAGTAGGAATAGTGCATGTTAATTTTTATTTTTAAATGTTCCATAGCTTCTTTTGAGGTTCATTTAAACTACGATAAAGCACTTTGAGCTAAATCCTATCTTCTTTCATAATTAAAATATATAATTAATATTTCATCTTGAGCTTAGCTGCATTTTCTGTGGTAGGAATTAACTGCTTCACCAACAGAGTCAAAGGAAATACATCTCCGGAGATTGAAAGTAAAGAAGTAGCAGCTTAGATTTGTTCTTCCTTAACATAAAACCTGTAGCTTCGTTCCATGCATGTTTGAGTGTTTCTCTCAATTACATTTCACCTTGAATGAATATTTACCTGGATTTGCTTCTTATGCTAATCGGAGGGAAAAACACTTAATTGACATGTAAAGGTGCAAGATCCCTGAATGAATGTAACTGTACTGTATACCTAGAATGTACCAATAAACTCAATTAAAAGGGGAAAAAAAACTTAATTTAGCTGTGTGTAGCAGCACTGGCACGGACAAGGCATGATTTATTGTTCTAACATCTGATATGCCTAAAAGCCACAGTGTGATATTATACAAAGAGTGAGCAGCAAGTGCAGGGCCCTCCTGTGTGGTTTCCCAGACCCAAGACCCCAGGGGCGTCCACTCCATGGAAAGCCTGCCCTTGTCCGGGAAGTTTCCGGGACACCCTGCTCCAGGCCCGATGATCTGAGGAAGCCTTTTGGGAAGCTGTAGGAACACAGTGCCATGCATTGTGCAGCTTGCTTTGGACAGGTCCCCCCTGACCACCTCGGGTTCCTCTGTGAATGAGAGCAGAACAGAAGTCACCCAGGTCCGACCTGCGTGAGTCGCAGCAGACGGTCTGCAAGCTGCTGGCTCTCAGAGGCCCTGGCTGCTTCCAGGACAAATGCAACACTCAAAGGACAAGCACTGATGAGGTGGCTGTCGGGACGCGGCTAGGCCGTGTGGCAGAAGCTTGCATTTTGATCTAGGTCTATTAAAATTAGTTGATGGATTTGAGAGGCAAATGATCTAAACTTTCCGGGGCAGAGTAAGGCAAAGGTAATAAAATGATCTCAGATATTCAATCTTTTTCTGAAACTGAATGGAGTTATTATTGTAGGAAGTTACAAAAATAAATATTGATTGCATTTAATAAATACATCAACATTACCACTTAATGATATGTAACCATGCTGTTCTTCTATGCTTCAAAAAATAAAAACAGCACTGACCCATGAAATTATACATAGAACCATCCACTGGCGTTTGATTAATCTTCTTTTGCACTTAGTGTGTCTTAGACATGTAGATATGTGATCTCATGACAGCAATGTAATTTGTCACAGTGTCATTCTGGTAGCACAAACAGTTCAGTTGGGACAATGCCTAAACTGTATTGTTAAAGGTGTCACTTGTATTAAAACACTGAAAATTTCTAAAAATGGTCAAAGTTGAACAATCTCATCCTTACACATACGAATAAATTTATACACAAGGGTATTTAACTTTTTTTTTTTTTTGCTTACAAGCACAAAGTGGGACAAAGCCTCGATTGACCCGTGTTCCATGAGGGCAGACAGCGGATGAGCACAGAGGACACTGGGCAGGACACTGGGCAGGGCAGCCTTCACGGGTCGGATGCCAGGATACAAAGCCACTGCCCATGCAAGCAAAGCGCGGGTTTTCCAGCCACTCAGTGACAGTGGAGGGCCGCCTGTGCCACCCACTATTTCACTCCTTAGAAACAGGAGCCAGGTGTCCTTGGTCCTCCAACGGCACCAGGCCGACACCTGCATCGTCCTAGCTCTGTGCCTTCTGGGGACAGGAGATGAATGAGGGGATCCTGCACCTTCAGAGGTTATCTGATCAGTGTCCACATTCCTCCTGTGAGAACTGCTAGTGAATTTAATTTAAACATGAAACAGGATCAAAAGATTCTTGAAACAAAATTTTACTAAGAAGGATATTGAGACTCGTTGGTCATAAGCAATAGCGGAAAGTGAACCTAATTTACAAGGTCCAGAGTCACTGACTGCCCATTCATGCAATTCTTACTCTCTAATTTTTAAAACTTTTGCTTAAATTCTTCAATTCGGAGATCATAGAAAGTACATTAAGTCAAACTGAAGTATTTCCTATAAATCAGTCAAGTGCATTTTCTAGTCAGCAATTGTGAATAAAAATACAAAAGTGCGAAATATGGCCTGAGATTATTTTATGCAAGTGGACCTTATTCCTAAATTATGTTTAGTTTTTCTTTTATTGAGTTTATTGGTACATTTGAGGCATACAGTACAGTTACATTCATTATTGGGATCTTGTACCTTTACACAACAGGTGGTCCTTCCTAAATCATCTTCAAAAGGAATGCTTTAATCGCTGCTTTTGAAATAAGACCCTGTGCTCTGCTGGTACACACCTTAGATTCTTTTCCACTTTCACCTCTAATTGTCTCGTCTTTTTAGAATATGAGATCATTGTATGCTTTTTTTTTTTTTTTTTTTTCTGACTTAGAAATACCTGAACTTCTAGTTTCTCTCCAGGGAGGAAAATGAAAGGGCTGTATAATTTAGGGTGAAGGTTGTTAACAAATAGAAACCGGTCCGTGTGAGCCAGGTCACATTCTAAATGCGTGCCTCCCATGTGGACGGGAATCCAGCAGACAAGCCCAGACATTCCCCGGGGAAGGCAAGCCAGGGTCAGGACCCGGCCAGAGCCCCAGGTCGGGCCAGGAGCACTGCAGGCTGGGCAAGGGAGGCGTGACCCCCTCCTCACACCCGGCCTGGGCCTCTTGCTCCCCAGGCCGGGCACACAGGTGTGCAAGGCCCACGGCACACTGCCGGGGAGCCGTTCTCTCACACTGTGCCAGTAACGCAAGTCTTCCCCGCTTCTTCTCCGCCACAGTGAAGGAGGGTGATAGCATAGGGCCTCAGAGATAATTCCAGGCACTTCAGACTAGGCTGAGCTATCGCTAGGAGATTTTCCTATTTTTATGGAGGAGACTGAGAGAAATGAAGAAGTGTTCAAGGAGAGGGAACGCGCGAGCCTGGGCCCCGTCAGAGCGGGAGGCCCTCCGCAGAGAGGCAGCAGCTGCAGGAGCAGGGACGCTGCCTGGGATGGGCGCACACCCTGTTTAGGGGGACGGCGTGTGGCGGACGGCCTGGGAGCAATGCCCTTTAGTGGGATTCCTGCAGGTGGCTTTTCAAAAGAAGCTGCCAGCCAGCCCTGTTTTCCTTGGCTCCACCAGCGCTGAGCGTGGCCACCCGCTTCCGGGATAATCAGGACTCAGATCAGCTCGGTAGAAGAACAGAGGACCCCCGCTGCATTGGGAGGGACAAGTCTACCTCCCTTCTCGTTCTTGTTCTTGTCGTGTTTTTACACTACGACAAGAGCCGTCCTAGCACTGAGTAGTTTCCTGCAGTTGTTCACAGTTCTTCACCCCAGCTTCTCATAGGTCATTTGGATCATAAGTAATGGAACTTAAATTACTTCAGAACGAGTGTTCTTTGGCACTGCACTACACTGGGTATTTTAGCATAATTTGCAATGCATTTGACGCTAGCATATTTTGCACTTTTAAATGGAATTCACAGAAAATGATAAGATTGTTCATGCATTATTCAGTTATTCTAATTTACACAATTTAAAATTCAGAACCTTAGTTTCAACTGTCCAAGGTGCCAGAGCAACCAGACAACTGAAGTTAGAAACACTTGATAGCACTACGTTCTTCTGTTAGCAATAAAAAACCCAAGGTATTCATGAAAGGAAGCCGCTCAGGCCCTTTAGTAGGCTGAATGAGTTCACTGAGCAGCTGACTGCTGTGTGTGTGCTGTTTGTATCACCTCGTGAGTGCACAACTTCAGCCAAGTGTTGCCTTTGTCTAACTCGGAGTAGGCAGGGGCAGGAAGACACTGTTGCCGCGTGATGGGAAGGAAACACTTTCTCCCATCACTGTGGACATCCTCCTGTCCATCCATTCGCCCACTGTGCGGACCCAGGAGGTCATCTGCAGGGTGCATGTTTCCATCTCTACCTCTGAGACACGTGGAAGGTAGGGCTTACTCCTCGGCACGCTGAGATTGGAGGGACTTTGAGTGCAGCCCGATTAAACACAACAGAAAGGAGCTGATGCAGGTGTCACCTCACTGTGAAGTGCGCCGAACTCTCCTCCTGCCACTCTTCCAAAATGGAGCTTCTCACGTGGAAAGGACACCAGTGCCCACCTAACAATGCGCTCAGCCGAGGGAGAAATGGGGATTGATAACAATGTGAGCCAGAAATAAAGATCTGTTGTCTGGGGCACTGGAATTCAGGGATTGTTTGCTAGCACAATATAACACTGCATATACTAAACGGTGTGACTCAGACACACCCTAGACCACGACAGATGTTTGAAATACGAGTTTTGGGGACTCCACTTCATTCTGCACTGTTCATGGTTCTGGTGTTTTCAGCGTTTCACAGACTCCCCTGGCAATGCCTTTCTACCTCTTCCCCCAGGTTCCGATTATAAAGGGCTCTAATCATGTTAGCCAATCTCTGTCATCCTGGTGGGAAGGTACTTGTGATGCCTCTTAAATGCTACTCCTGTTGATTGGAAAGACTTCCGTAACTTTCCCCTGCAACAGGAAACTGTTCAATGAAGTCTAGGTGTCCTAAAATGTATCAAATTGTAATGCCAGAAAAGAGAAATGTCATGAACAGACCATATGGTATAGGTAAACAGTTACCTATAATTTTAATGCACAAGAGCTAAACTTGAGAATGAGATGTCTACATCACCAAGAGAGTCAAGGAAACGAACTTCACTTCTCTCCCACCCCTCCTCCCCTCTGCTCCACCCATCTCCTTTACACTTTTTTTTTTAGTCTCTCTTCCTCCTTCCCTCCCTCGGTCCTTCCTCTTTCTCACCCTAACTTTAACGGAGACCCCTCTGTGACTCTTTGTCAGAGACTTTCTCTGCCTGTCAGTGCCTCAGAACTGTTCCATGTAGGTGTGAGCAGTTCATCGTAATGGTAAGAGGGTCCCCCTTTCCCAAGAGGGCACCCAACTCTTGCCTACCTGATACTGTGCTTTGCATGTGAGAGTGTTACTTAGTAACACTGTAAAAGGAGTTAACCCAGATTGGGGATCTAACTCAGTGGTTCTGCTGCCTGCCTCACAAGTACAAGGATCCAAGTTCAACCCCCGGTGCCAAAAAATAAAAAAACATTAAACTGCCTTTGATTTTTAGTCTTATAAAATTCGGACTTACATTTTTCAGAGCAAGTTTGTTAGTAAGATGCTTTTGGGGCACAGGGTGAGAGCCTGCAGCGGCTGTGTTAGGATGGCAACTGCTGTGACAAGGGCGCCCTGAAGTGTGTCCTCTCTCCACCCTGGCCCACAGCGGCCTTCTGGGGTTGGGGGAGCCCGTTTTGGACTGTCCGGAGGAGCTCCGACTGCCTCATCTGCTGTGCATGGTTTCCACATCCTCCTGTGTCTTGGGCCACAGGCAGGAGGGAAAGAGCACAGGGGACAGAGTGGAGCAGGTCTACAGACCTGACCCCTGGATGCCACATTGCTGTGACGGGCTGGGAGCCCAGGCAGGGGACTGTGGCTCATTTCAGTGACACCAGGGAGTGACCAGCAGGAGAAGAGGGTTCACTGTGAATCGCTGTGAGATTCGGCGGTTGTAATTTCTTTGATTGTTCCTGTGTTTCATCAGGTCTGGAATTTAGGTTTTTCTGCTTCTTTCAGAATCAGGAGTCACAGTATCATTGATGATATTATAAGCTTAATTGCAGTTTAATGGGAACCATCTTTTTTTTCCTAATAGTACATAAAAAGAGAATGGATTTTCACCATTTAATGCCATATTTAAATGAAGTGTAGTAGTACCTTAGTAGTGTTCCAAGAAAAGTTAAGCTTTGAGTGCCAGCAAATATTTTGTAAGTGCTGACAACTTAAAAATATAAATCATGCTAAGTAGACACTATATAGATTGTTTACTATTCCTACCATTTCTCAGAAGACATGGCATAAGACATACTGCTAAGAAGCCATAAATTAAAATCCACTGAAAATCTGAATTAGGAAAATGCAGTACCAAGATATTCTAAGGAGTCATGCTGCTGTATGAATCTGTAAAAGTGTCTGACTTTCAACAAGGCATTTCATTAATCAATGTGTCCTGAAAACTTATACAACCCATTAAAAACTGAATGAGGTACATTATTGGAAAAGGTAAAGTAAAATAATAAATCTTATAAAAGATCTTGTTAAAGATCAATTAGTACTGAAAACCGCAACTCCAATAACACAGCTACAGAATTTGGACAGTTCCACCAGTGTGGAAGCTAAACTACCACATGCACGGGTTTCTTGTTTAACTTATTGCTTTTGTTTTCACCCTCATGCTGCCATTTTGAAAAATAAACTCTCAAGTGTCTAAATCTGAGGGTAAGAATGTTTGTTAACAATAAACATTCCTAATTTTCATCATGAAAAATGGGATATATTTAATGAGGTGGGAAAATAAGATTCCAGACAGATCATTTAAAAAAAACAAAACATTTTTTCTAACTTCCAACATCGTGGCTGGATTTGCTGAGGTAATCCCCCCAAAATTTGCTTTCTTAAAATACTGAAGAAGGAAAACATTTCCTTTTTGAAATCTATGTTTAGGAATGTTTTCTTCCTCTCTATTCTATATAAAACACATTATTTTATCTTAACTCAGCATATTTTATGTAATTTATTCCAGGCATAAATATTTAGAAGAATCCAAGCAGTGTTATTTACCTAAATGCTCATGTATTAAACATGTGCGTGACTTCGAGTATAGCTGCAGATATATGTACAACATTGCATTATGCTTTTTTCCTCATGACAAAGACCATCCGAATTTTAAATTGAAATACATAAGAAATACATAAGAGTTATAGGAAAAGAATGGTCCTGCATCTCTCTTATTGCCTTCTGGGCCAAAGCTAAACTTTATTTAAATCTTTGTTTCCACTATGTCTTCTGGAGAGCAGCTCCTAGAAGACGTTCTCTCGTCGATGCACGTATTCGCCCAAGTTCCGAGTGCATTGGTTGATGACTCGTTCACCCTTGTATCACGAACACTCATCTTCTGATGCCCGCCCCAGAGATGGACAGCAGGGCATGAGTGGGCGCAGAATAGGTGCTGAGGACCTCGAGCAGCACCCACCTGAACCCTGAATTTACTCAGCGCCCCACCCCGGGCTCTGACTCCATCCCCAGTATTTGTGTCGCTGGGCGTGAGCAGCCACTCAACTGTGGGCAATGCAGGTGGCCCTGGAATCAGAGCCCTGAAGGAGCTGTTCGGGGGCAGGTCATACGCTTTTGTTTCTGGATGACTTATGCTGTACACAGGTTGGCTTCGTGCAATGCATGATACCTCACACTGCAGGAAACAGAGATGCCTGATGCTTTAGAGTATCTCCCACTGACCAAGATCCGATGTTGTGCATTGTGTATCAATCTGGGAAGGCTCTACAACAGATCTGGAGAATTTCATTATTAAAAGATACTGACAATGTTACCGAGTTTATCTGCAGCCACACCAAGCAAAATTAAATCTGATTGAATTTACACACACATGCACACACACACTCACACAATGTGCGTGCACAGTAAAGCATCATAATAGTAGCAGCTATTCTTGTCCTGACTGTCAATAAATTTAAAATATATCTTTGGTGGAAGCACTAACACAAAATGAAGATATTACAAGCACCACTCTTGAGCAGTACTGGTGATCCTACTATTTCTCAAAGTGATTTCCAATGTTCTCCTCAATACGTAGCTTCCACATATATGAGATATGCATTTTAAATCATTACTTCAGTATTTGATGAAGGTTACAGATTTCTTTGCGCTATCTTTTTTCAGCACCAAATTTAGCATTGTTGAAGGAGGTCAGATGAGAAATTGCTATATTGAGATTAACCGCTTTCGAAGGCATCTTTATATTTTCCCTGCCTTGAAGAAGTCGCCCTAAGCCCTAACTTGCTTCTGTAATACGTGTGGGCCTTTATTATTATGGTTTTCTTGGATGATGACAATCAATAAGAGAATTACTAAATACAAAGAAAAGCCACAGTGATTTTCAGTCTGAGTAATCTCCTTGGAAGCCACACAGCTAAATGTTTTCAGTGACAAACATTTGACAGACGCATCCTCACTGTTTTCAGTGGAAACAGAAGAGGAGAGTAGAAGAGTAAAGCCAGCAAGCCTTCACGGCGAGCAAGGGATGCAGCAACCGTCCTCCACGCACTTCAAAGGGGCGGAATAAGGCGTGTGTCCCCCCCCGGGGGGCGGGCTCTGTCCTTTCTCCGCTGCTCAGGTCGGATTGCTCTCCGGTGACTCGGCGCTCTTGGCCGGAAGTCGTGTCACGGACCTCAGGGTGAGCTCTTCTCGACGGTCATCAGGAGACCTGTCAACCGTGCGGCACAGCCCTCCAAGCACCATGTAACCCAAGACAGCAACGGCATTACAGAGCTGCAGGACCAGCACCTCGAGGAGGGTCGGAATTCCTACCCGCTTCTTTTCCTGCCTCATCCTTGCGTTAACACCTCTTGGCGTTGTGGCCGGACGCGGAGTGTGCCGCCCTTTCCGGTCACGCAAGGGTGTCTGGAAGGATGTGCTCTCCTGTGCCCTTTGCTCCTTAGCTGACCAAACTTCGCGTAACTACTTTCACCCCTGCTTTTCTGTGCAACAGACAGCGAACAGAGCTTTCACCTCGAGTTAAACTCATATGGCAGTTATGAGTCTTGGTCTTGTATTTCTCTCCTTATGCTCAATTTTTACTGACATTTAGCTCAAGTAATTTCAATCTAAGTACAAGATTTCTCGTGGCATTGCTATTTTTTATTTTCCCTTGTGCAGGAAAGGTAAGGCTCTTGCTTCTTTACAAGATTGAGGAGAGAGGAGCTTCCGATCCGTGAGACAGCTGACCGAGCTGCTGAACATTTATACTTCTCTATCTGAAATCTCTGATTCCTAGTTGAATCTTAGGAGTTCTGTTTTGTTTGAATGAAAAAAGACTTTTTTTATAGCTGATTTCTTCACTTTTTTTCTAGAGCCACATCTAGTTTTTACCTCACACCAGCTCCTTCTCAATTTATTGCAAGTTGTCTTTCCTCCTCTGCCTCCCAGTAGTGGACACACTCCCCTTGGTCCTCGGTCACCTGGTCTGGGTGCATTGGCTCCTGAATGACCTCATCTGCTCACAAACCTGATCTCCTGACTAACACAGCATTTGTCTTCTGGACGGATTTCCCTGGGTAGTGAGCCCTGCAGATTCAGCAAAAGAAAAATACAGACTCCTCTTTTTCACCCGACTTGGTCACTCCCGGTCTTCCCCAGTGTCATCCACCATAACTGCTGTGGACAAAATCCTTACTGATGGCTTCGACTCCTTTTTTCCACCCTGTGACTAAGCTATCACCAAATTCTACATGCCTAGCATGTAGCACCCACTGACATGCGCTACATAAAGTACCTGGGCCATCGTAGGTGAGTATTTGTAGGGCGGTAGATATGCTCAGTCCCTCACCCCATCCTTTCTTAATCTCCCTTTCTCACTGCCGTTGCAGTGAGGTCTAAATTCTGCTCTTGGGGCAGCAGCTGTGGTTGTCCCTTGGGACACCTTTGGACCCTTTCCTTCTCAGCGTTTACACCCAAGTCCTTACAGCACCGCACGACTCACAGGCAGCCTTGCCTTCTTTGACCAGCCCTGACCTCTGCTCCACACCTCTGCCTCGCGACCCTAGCCCTGGGCTCCCCCCTTCACCCCGTGCTGTGATTTCTCCCAGAAGCTGCTGCTCCCAGCATGGTCCCTTCTCTGGCAGAAGCACAGCCGGCCGCTATCCGTGAGCTGCTCAGGGTCTGTGTTGAAATGCGGTCCTTTCAGAGATGCTTTCTAGGTAGATTGCTGACTAGAGATAGTTACTCTTCCATCGCAGTTCCACACACACTGGGCTTTTCTTCCCCCCTTGGATCTTGGCTTTTACCACGCGAACTGCCATTCAATATTGCACAGGTTGTTGCTGCTTGAATACCAAACCTTCCTCTTTTCAGTATTAAGCTTCAAGATCCCTTGTGCACCTCTGCCATAGGCAAGCAGGATGCCTCTGGTCTTGGTCCATTGGGTCCAGAAATGGACTGAGAAACACCTTGACCAGAGCTGAGTCACTCAACCTAGCTCACCCAATGGAGTGTGATCACAATATACAGTGACTGTTTACATGTTAATAATCATTACAAAAAGTACATTTGCATTAATCTCCCTCAAATACACTTATCCCATCCTTCTTACCACCTTCTGAAGCAGTTCTGAAAGTCCTTTCTTTTTCTTTCTTTTTTTTTTCTTGGTACTGGGGATCAAACTCGGGACCCTGAGTGAGGCAGGCAGCCAAACCACTGAGCCAAACCCTGAGCCCCTGAAAGTCCTTTCTGGTCTTCACAAAATGTGTTTAAAAATATGGCGAATGTTGCTACCTGCCAAGGGCCATCCAATGCAAAGGCAGGCTTGTACAGATTTCAGGGGTGTTCTTGCACCTTAGCCTCCGGATGTGACTTTCTGGCTCTTCCCCAAAGTCGAAGTGACCACGAAAGCTAAATGTTCGAATGGACTCAGGGCACCGACCCAGTCGAGGCAGCACAGCTGAGGACACTATGGAAGGAGCACTTCCAGAGCTGCTTCGGAGGGGGGCGAGAAGGGTGCATGAGTGTGTGGGAAGCGAGGGGGAGCATTTGGGGGACTGAGAACAACGTGTGCTTTACTGTAATGCGTCTGTGAAGTTTAAACTTTCGCTGTAGTTTGCAATCCTACCTTATAAACCACCTTTCTGCAGCAGCCCTGAAAATTATGACCTAAATAAACGTTTATTGTTGCTATATTAATGATGAGATTATTTTGGTTTGTTTTACCTAGCACCTCTGTGGTAAAGCTAACTGCACACTTGTGGTGACTTTGAAAAGATAAAATGTGTGTTAGCCACGAAACCGAAATGAGCAGAGGCTTCTGCATCACGCCGCCTGTAGGACTTGCCTTCCATTTCTGGCCATTTTAAAGTCTGTGCCTTACTTCTGCAGCAGGCACTGACCTAATGCATGATTTTCTGTGAGAATTTGCACGGCTGCCTATGCCTTTGTCCAATCAGCAAATTTCTGAGAGCAGATGCTGGGGATAGAGTTTCCCATTCATCTTTATTGCTTTTTCTTCACATGCCTCGATTCTTACAGTTGCTGGAATAATTTCCAGAATGAGATATATTGTTTAAGCTTTGACTCAGGAATTTTAGCATCTTATGATAAACAAATGTACATATACCATCTTTCTTTTACAGCCCAGAAGTTAGAGAGCGCTCTAACCATTCTCTGGCCATGTTAGTTACTTCAGAGCCTAACACAATAAGCTTTTTTCCAAGCATTCCATACATTTTTGCTCTCTGACTCACCAGTCTTTGTCCACTTTTCTCTGGAGTGTTCTCTTTAGAACTTAATATTTAAACATGGATATCAAAACAGTTTGCAACATGAGATTTAGCTGTGTGTGCAACATTTTTTTATTTATTTTTTACATATGCCTGAGAAAGCTCACGGCTTTTTATTGATGGCCTGTTACAGCCTGAAGAGAGTCACTCAGGAAGTTCAGATCTTGTGTTTCACACATGTGGGCCTCAAATTTTACCCCTCATGTCCAAAGTAATTTAAATTAGGAGGCTTCATATGGCTCCTCCAAAGGCCTCCTATAATTCTCATTGATTTTAAAAAGTCTTCAATTGAACAAATATTCCACTATTGCCTCAAAATTTTTAGGAAAACTGGTCAGTATTGATGATTTCATATTTTTTTTATTAAGGACGTCTTAGTAAATGAGCCTATTTAAATCAATGAATGTCAAATCTAAACAGTTTTTTAAAAATGTCATTTGTAACTACTATATTCTTGTATATTAAAATAAAATTGCTTTAATTTGTATATGCAAACATATGGACACTTCCCTATATAAATCTATATCATGGATAATACCAAAACACTGATTATACAGTATAATTTAACCAACAACTGATTAAATATATTTGAGATAAAAATTCAAACACAAGAAAAAAATTCTGAAATAATCTTAGCAAAGCTATCCTTATAACTTTTTCCTAACTGCTAATAAAACTGTTTTATATTAAAATAGGTATTAATGTTCATAGGCCAACCTAAATAAGGTTTTCTGTTTGTTTTTACTAGCTAGAAAACTCGTCAGCTTGTTTCTTCAGTGAATATTCAAATCTTATTGGGTGCTTATTGATTTTCAAAGTATTAATCTTATTTTCATCTCGCACAAGTAAACAAATTCTACTAACGTTTCTTTCCCTGAGGGCTCTTCCAGTCCTCATCAATTTACCTCCTCGGTAAGGCGCCTGTCAGCAGGCAGGGAGCTCTGTGCTGAGCTCTGACACGGAAGTGGGTGGCACCTGGACTCCCTGGGTTCTGTCACCAGGGAAAGGACACAGGCTGCTTGGGAAGCCATTTTGTCAGCTGCATCCCTGCGGTGCCTTGGCGGATGAAAGCCGGCACCTGATGTCTCTGTCCTCTGAGCTACCGAGACTCTGAGCTTTGGGTCGCCTTCGGTGTCTGGGCCCTCCTGAGACTCAAAGGGAGGATAAGTGGTCATCGCCTTAGCTCTTTTGTACTTGTTTAATCCCTGTGCTACGTGTATGTGTTCAAGCATAACATATGCATTCAGAAGCAATTAATGATATTTGAACTCAAATGCAATTTATCATCTTGAGATGTTGACATTTTTAGTTGCCGATTCATAAATGACTGCTAGATAAGAGCTACAAGTACACAGTGGACACGATCAGTTATTGATTGGGTTGGGATATAAAATAATGAGCTAATCTAGTATGTTTAAGAATTTTGAATGGTGGTGGCATCTGCCCGATCACCTCCTGTTTGCATACCAAGGGAGACGTTTTGCACTTTTGTGTAACTTGTGATCCTCCCCATACAAATGTAGACCAACAGCTGATCGGGTTGTGGAGATGATTAGCCCAAAGTTGCAAAGCACTCACTGAAACACACATGGTAACATAAGTGGGCGTGAACATGAACTAAGGACTAAAATAGGAAGGATGTTGTCACCCACGAATTTAATTGTACAGTATGTGTCACACAAATACTTCTATAGAGTTAACAATCACATTTAGTAATTCTGTAAAACATGTGAGGGCATCGGTATGTCTGTGTGTGAAGAACCCTCCTGAAGAGGAAAATGTCCCTGCTTTCTAGGTCTCTAGGCCAGCACATCTCAGAGAATCCTGAAATATGAGGCACCAGGATGCGCAGTCTCCTTCACTGTATATCTCACACTGTTAGCAGTTAGGTCTTGAAGAATTAACTGATGCAAAACAAGACTTGTTCCTATTATCCACGTGGTCTCATATTTCAAAAGAGAAATAACAGGGAACCAGAAAATGATGCAGAAGTAAATCATGTTTCTAGGTGGAGAAAACAATGTCACACCTTACATTTCCTAAAATGAATTCTTACCCCAATGTGCACAGTTAATCACTGTATCCAGCCACGTTGCTTCCAAGTGACTCCTCATACGAAGGCTCGATTTTGGACCCTGATGGAGGGAGAACCTGTGGTCACTCAGGTGCCCACAGTGAAGAGCACTGTCATGTCCCTTCTGGAATCATTACCACTCACGTGTTCTTAGGACTTCTACCTGGAGGGAACATACATTGCCTGTGCTCACATTGCATTGGGTAAAGTGAGTCACGGTATCAGGAGTGATTTCAGACATGGTTAGACCTGACAAATCTGACATACATATCCAAGCTACCGATGCTTAATGACTCAACCACGAAAATTCATTAATTAGGAAGAACTATTGATCTGGATCACTGAAAAGCACATTCTAACTTAATAGGCAAGATACACGGAATATCAGTTATGATTAGAATATCTTTGACAGACATGGAACCTAAGCATGACCGCAGCCATTGTGCTGTATATGAGATATTGATACAATTATGTGTTATATATCATACTAACTGGATGTGCTTGCTAATGCTATGGGAGCATCCTTGTGATCTGTACTGTACAATGAAACTCATCAAAAAGTATCCCTTACTTGAAAGAGCTTTGAAACCCTACATGGTGTCACATGCCTGTAATCCCAGCACTTGGGAGGCTGAGGCAGAAGGGTCACTGTGAGTTCGAGACCAGACTCGCTACATAGTCAGTTCCAGGTCAGTCTCAACTACATAGTGAGACGCCATCTCCAAACAAACAAAAGAAAGGAAGAGCTTTGATATATACAACTGCCATATAGGCAATGGGCTGGCCACCTTCTACCGGTTAAATTTTCTGAGGCTATTTCCAGACACCCTGAATCAATGGTTACAGACCTCTCTGTCACATAGACCTTGTATTTTTTTCTTGCTGAAAGATGAAAACTATTACTACCTCTCTAAAAACTACTATGGCCTAAGTACTTACTATTTTCTAGGTGCTTTGTATATTTTATACCATGCAATTCTTCCAATAAATCCATGAGATATGCATCATCATATACAGAAGAGGAGAAGGAGGAGGAGGAGGAGGAGGAGGAAGCTAGGACTTAGAAATATCCCTTCATTTTCCCCGTAGTACGCATCATCATATACAGAAGAAGAGGAGAAGGAGGAGGAGGAGGAGGAGGAGGAGGAAGCTAGGACTTAGAAATATCCCTTCATTTTCCCCGTAGTGAGCGTTAGTCCCTCCGTCCCTTCCCCGAGCCCGTCACCCAAAGGAGGGGGTGTTTACTTTTGCTCACGACTCTTGAGAGCTCAGTCCATGCACTGCCAGCTGTTCAGAGGGCACAAACGGGGTGAAGGGCACAAACCAAGCAGGGAGGAGCCCGGGACAAGCACACACCCTTCAGGTCTGTGCCCAGGGTCTCTCCTCCTAACACCCCCCCTTCCTGAGTTTAGCACAATCTCATCAGCAGACTCTTTCCCTCGGCTAGATCTAGAGCCGCCCGATCTCACCACTTCCCAAGGGCTCTACCTCTGAGGGCGCAGGACTGCGGCATTTTAGACCTGAGCCATAAGAGTCATGTAATGAGATTTGGGCTCAGCATCGATTCAAATAAGCACCATTGCGGTGCCCAGCTCTGCTCAGTTTGATATACGGTGCGGTTCGATTCCACACGACGACTGAAAGTTTCTTCACGGAGGAACCTGAACGAATGTCTGCACCGGCTTTTCAAAGGAAGAGACGGAGTTCGGACAGCCAAGGTTTCTGCAGCTCACTTTCATCCCTCTTGCATTGTTCCATGAAATGTGTTTCCTTCCTTTGAGCAAAGTTGTCATTTAAGAATTTCCTTATCATCTAACAGAATCCTGATCTTCCCTGGATGTCTCCTGTACATGCAGATCAAAGTCTTCAGCGATTGAAGTCAGTTGTGGGAAACACTTCCAACTTCTAAAGGAGGAATCCAAATCCCTCTTAATCTTAGCTAACCCTGTTCTCTCTGAAGGAGATCTTATCTACTGAAAAGCAAAAGAATAAATAAAAAACCCAACCAAACAGCACTGCCCCAGCACTGCCTCCTCCTTTGTCAGAAAAGCCACGGCTAAATGAAGGATAAGGCAGATGTATATTTATTCCTTCGAATCATTAGTGCACTTGAGTGTGTGTATGTTGGCCAAATCTAAAAAGAAAAACTGCTCTTCTTCAGCAACTAGAGTTCTTGTTTTCTAAACATAGTTAGAGCCCTTTCCAATTGATCATTAAATTAGCATTTGCTAACATTCTTGGTGTTGTTCAGCAGTGTATGGTCCTGTCTTAGCGTTCCGATCATCCTGACCTCCTCCATCACTTGTCACTAAGTGACTGGAGGCCTCACTGACTTCATTCCAACTGAAATCTGCTTTGCGGGAGAGTTAAAGGAAGTTGTATCATCTCCCTTAATGCACACCATCAAATGAGCTCAAACATTAAAGTTGGTACAGAGAAAGAAGAGTGAGTGTGGTAAAGAGATGTTCTGGAGAAGATGTACCTTGGTGGACAGGTCCACATGCACATGGGCCGCAAGACCTCAGCAGCATTCCAGTGGCAGTTCTTGTTTATTCCCAAGAAATGGCAAACTTTTAAGCAGCACGGAAATGCCCCAAGGCTGAACTGGGATTTACAGTGAATCTCCAAATGAAAGGATGGTGGCTGGGAGGTAATTTCTTCTTCCAGCTCAGTTCTCTGTGTTTGTATATCTAAACAACAACAGATAAATGTCTAGGGCCACCTTTGTGTAACATAAGGCATTCACAAACAGTGGGACAAAATCCTGACAGATTAATTATAAAAACGCCAACTTTTGAAATACTGATCTCTTCGTAATTCTAAAATTCCAAAATTAATATGGAATACATCATCAAATCATATTCATGAAAGGAAAACTAAAATGTGCTATTGCCAGTTGTTCCATTCAGAACTCTTTATAGCGTGAATAGTCTTGTGCACATGGTATCATTGTTCACTAGCTATTGGTCTGTTAGCGGAAAGTTCTCCATAATAAAAAGCAGCCAGTCTCCAGTCAGTTCGTGTTTCCTTGCATCCCACGTACTGTGTGGCCCCATTCCTTTGTGATGTTAATAGCAGATGTAGCTCTCCCATCTCAGCTTCCTTTCATGTGTCACGTTGTTGTCAAGTCTTCACGGACATGAGCTCCCTGCCGGTGTATGAGAGAAACGTCCATCCAGGCTGTCTAGATATGGACAGCATATAACATCTTAATTTCATGGTAAATTACACTCCAACATGTGACGTTTCTGCTGTGTGAGTTAGGGCATGTTACGAAACCCCTTGGTGTGTCAGGATCTAGCTCTATAAAGTAGACCTTGGTACTGATTTGTTCTCTGGGAAATGGGATACATCTGTATAAAATATTATTAAATTGATTTGTTATGTGAAAGGTGCATCTCTCCACGAAAAAGACTTCCTGGGGGAAATGACTGCTTCCATGGCTGTGAGGTATTTACTTACTTCTGCCTTAAATATGTCTCTCAACTGCATGTCCCCTCTTGTTCCCATGACCTTCAGTGAAGCCTTGCCAAATTCTCTCGTCATTGAAATATATTCCATTTTATTTGCTAAGAGCAAAGTAGGAACATAGACAAAAATAAGAGGTGGTTTTAATTCTCCAGACAGTTAGAAGAGATGAGATGATAAATGTGACAAGAAGGGGAAATAATGAAGAAAACATTGCCATTGTTTGCATAGGCTTGCAAATGCATAGTGAGACTGTGCATTGTACTGAGGATAGGTGAAGTGCTCAGGTACTGAAGCCAGGAACGGGGTGCATTACCCCACGTGCACTCCATCACGGTGTACGGAGCTTCTCAGGGGACAAAACAAAGCCACACTGCTGGCATAAAGATAAATGTTTAAGCACATGAAATAGTGATTTATTGCAAATATAAGTGAACTTATGTGAAAGATTTTTTTAAGTCACTACAGGAGTATTGGTAAGATTAGAATCCACTGCAAGAGCAGAGGACACTGGCGAGGATGGGAGAACCGTGCATATGAGCATTGAGTCTCCACAGTTCTGAGCTAGGATCACAAGTGCACTGTGCTTCTCATCCATTGGACTGCGAGGTTCAGGCAGGTGACCTTGGAAGCAAGGGCAACAGGACTCCACTGGACCTGGCTTTTGGCTATCATAGACCACCCTGAGGCGTGGGAGTTGCTAGAAATCCTCCCAGCTTTGCTTTTGTTGAACTTGAGGACCCCCATGGGGAATCTGGTGCTGTTGGAGAGGTAGAGGAAGGAGCACTGTGTCTGACATGTAAGTGGAATTGTTGAGTGGTGAAAAAGTGCTGGAAATCATGGAATGCTTCCATCGGCCTCCAGATGACAATGATGAGAAGAGTCCTCCACCTCCCTACTGGTCTCCAAAAAGTAGAAGTTTCTCCTGTAACTAGAGTAGGTCCCTTTCTAGAGACTGGAGGAAAGCGAAGTCTTTCTATGGTTAGAAATCCCAGGTCATCTCAATCATTCTCTAGGTCCTGTCGATGATTTGGGTCAAAGGATAGGCAATTGTAGACCAGTGTAGAAGAGAAACAGCACTCAGGAATTAATTCTATTTCATGGGAGGCTATCCATATAATTAGTGCCAGAGAATTGGAGTCATTGCTGTGACTACCGGACCATGTGGCTTAGGAGCCTTCAGAAATCTTTTGCAGGAGGAGTTTGGAAAAGATTGGGATGAAGAGGAGGGAAGCTTAAGAATGCCATAAACAGAGCTTAATTCTGATGAGGTGACTCTGGTGCAAGTGCAGAAGACTGGAATGCAGACAGGAAAGCAGATCATAAAGGCCAGGCTCAGGAAGTTATTGGTGGGAACAAGGACTCCATAGCCATGGACTAGAGGCTGTGAGTGTTACACTCTGACAGGAAACTGGTCCACATGTTGCCCTTTTCCTAAGACTCTGCAGGAGAGCTACTGTGGTGGGCTACTCTGGTGGAGGAAATTTCAAGAGAACCCCAAATTCAGACCATGGCATAGATACTGTCTGGCTGCTCTCACAGATTTACAGTGAGAATTGGGGAGATAGGTGGAAACAAAAACTTTGACAACTTAAATTTTGATGGAAGAGAGCTAAGAAATAAAGGGAATAAGAGGTAGGAGATGGAAAGAAAATGTGAATTAAGGTGTACTGTGTATACATACCAACTTTCTATAATAAATGAAACATCATGTACTGCATGCATGCAATAACAAGACCAAAAAATACAATAATATAAAAATAAAGCATCTATATGTAAAGCTCAGCAAAAGTAAGTGTGGTTACAGAAAAGATTAGCATTATGAAGAAGCCAAATATTTTGCATCAGGATAGTAGGAAAGATTCCCTGAGGCATCTCCAAAAATAATCAGACTCCACTTATCACAGGCTCAAATGTGTAAAAGGGCCAACTCCTTTGAAAGATTTTTACTTTGAGAAGACAAACCCAGAGGACCCTGTTTATTCAGGTCCACCTAGGAAAATGCTCCCCATTGTCTAGCCATCCAGTTACTCTAAGGCTTCTGCAGCCATGGTCCAAAGGGCCCTGATGAACTTTCAAGTGGGTGGAGACTTCAGTGCTCTCCACCCTAGGTTTTTTAGGCATGCACAGTTGAAGAGTTGTGGGGTCATGAAAACTTCTACCAAAAACTGGAAGGAACACCTGAAAGGCCAAGCAATGTGTCCTAAAAACACAATATGTGAACCAGTGAGGGTGAAACCAAAGGCACAATGAGTAAATTTGAGTCATTTGTAGGAAAATGAATGCTCCTTGAGATGATGATGTAAAATAAAATAAATGAGAAACACAAGCTTAAATATTGCCTAGTTTCTCTCAGACAAGAAATTCCTTATACAAAGTTCAAAATAAAAGATAATGGGAGACAGGGAGAGAGAGATTTCTCAAATGGGAAGGAGATCAAGAGATAGAGGAGAGTACAAGGAGATAAAAGGGGAATTGAGACACGCTGTCTACATGTAGCGGTCACCAAGAGGGACGAAATCCTTATGTACTGAACACGTGGACTAACGAAAAATGAAAATTCAAAGAGGAGTGAATGTAAAAGGAAACAAACCACAGCAGGTGCAGTGGAGACTTGAAGCTGGGGGTGTCAGGGACATGGAATGTCTGCTAGGGAAGCCCACAGGATGCCCAGCCCATGTGCCCGGGTGCGGACGTGGAGCCACAGGATCTACTGATTCCACTGCTAGGTTTCTGTCTTTCTTTGGCATTAGTACTTTTTGTCCCCCATTCTCTTTTGGAATGGAAGTGTACCCTGGTATGTTGGAAATTTAATTTTCTTTTTGAGTTTTTACAGGGGCTTACACCTAAGAGCTTTCCTTGAATCTCAGAGAAGACTTTGGACTTGGATGTTTCAGCACAGCTGGGACTATGAAGAATTTAGCGACTTAGAGATGGATTAAATATATATTACATAATCGGGCAGACATAAGCCTTCAGAATGTCCATTTAGAGCCAGAATGCCCCTCGAAGGCACTGTATTCAGAGGTGAGTTATTGCATCATGGGGCACTCTATTTGTCAGGGACCGGGCCACTGAGGCCAGAGCTAACTCTGCTCTTTAGAGACAGGGCTTACGACACATGCTAAAGCGTTCTCCCTGCTCCTCCTTTTCCTCTTTGCTTCCTGGCCTCCGTGGAAAGAATGGCTTCCTTCCACGCTTCCCTTCTACCTTGCTGTGTCTTCCTTGGAGCCAGCTGACAGCGGAGTGAATCCTCCAAAACGTGAGGCAAATTAAGCCTCTCCTCCTTGAAGCTGTGAACGTCAGGTATTTTGTCCCAGCAGTTGGAAAGCTGACAAATTCATTGCATGTGCATAATCAGTCTAAATTATAAAAAGGTGTATTACTATATAAATAATTTTAAGTTATAAGTTCCATGAATTAGGAACAAAACTGGCTAGTATATTATAAGGTGATGAACTGTAATATTTTGTGTTGCCCTTGTCATAGAACAGAAATAGTTTATATTTCTACTTGATGAAAGTCAGCAAATTTTACTACAAATGTACATTGAGTCAATTTTGAACAAAGATTTGAAATAATTACAGTTGTTCAGAAGTCCCTCAGATGGCCTCAACACTATTTCATATTTAACATTTTTTGACATTTTTAATACTATGCATTTGTGATAACTGGATTTATCTCGTGTACTTGGGGCATACATGTATTCCACCTTCACCGTCTCACCCCTTCAGTCTTGACCTCTCTCCCACACACCACTTTGACATTAAGAGAATGTAAATCTCCTGATTTCTTACTTTCATCTTTGTTAATTTTTGTAACACTATAATATTATAAAAATATTATACTAGATAGCACTAAGTCACAAATATGTATCTGGCACTCCCTTAATATATTTACTCATCAATTCACTTATACTTTAAATCTGTCATATAGAGCAGATCCTTTCTTTACTCTCCACATCCTAGTTTTATAAAATGTAGAAATTTAAGCAGAGATAGAGATAAAAATAACTTTCAATGCACTATAGTAAGAGCTGGAGCACAGATTCAAGTGTACATATTCTGGTCCATGAAATCTTGTGACTCGGTGTAAGCAGCACCTAAAATAACCCTTACTTTAAAAATTCACGTTGTAGAGTGAAAAGGACACATGAGTGACAGTGAACAGTCATTTCTGCATTCCTTTGTGTGGAATTTCAGGCAGTGACACTGGTGTAAAGCAGAGCCCTGTTACCAAAGTCCCGGTTAATAGATTTTGAATTTAGGCAACCAGAGCAATGCTGACTAAGCCCACAGTCCCCTGGACTTGATTACAGGAAGTCTTCTGAAGCCAGACAGGAAGCTGCAGAACGCTGGAGGGCGGTTCTCAGCCCAGGCTGGGCCTCGCCACCTAGAGGTGCGCTTACTAAACTGCCGGATGATTTGAAGGGGAGGAGCAAACAGAAGGAGAAGGTGTGCTTCAGTAACAAACCAACAACGATAATACAGGCAACTTCGTAGGAAACTATGAGAGCCAATGACAATGGGACAGTTTCACCGAAATGGGAAAAGGCAAATTAACAAGATCAATCTAAAGTTTATATCTGGAAAATTATTTTAAAATGAATGGAAATAAATATCTCAGACAAACAATACTGAGTAAATTTCTTCTTAGATGGCAAAATGCACAAAATGCTAAGGAAAGAAGGACACAGGATGTTAAGACGTATGGGAAAATAAAAGACAAATTTCTATTTTAATTTATGAAAAAATAATATAATCTTAAAAAGAAGTGTCAAATATTATAATGTAGTAAACACATACGTAAAATATATAAAATATCAGAAGCAATGCTAGTAGGTTATAAAAGTCTTAGAATATAAGTGAAATGAAATGTAACACTAAATAAACAAACCAGCTAGCAGGTTTTTTGTTAAATAAAATCTTAGCAAAGCCAGAAAAACAGAAACAAGCAAATTAAGATCAGATTTTACATGTAGAAGACAAATATTCAATATTACAAACTTGATATATATAGTCTTCTGAGAACAGAATGAACATTATTTGAAAATGCATATGCAGCATTCACCAAGATAGGGTGACAAAACAGAGCTCAGTTAACATAGACTAAAACCACAGAACTCCATTCTCTAACCAAAATAAAATTTAACTGTATGTAGTTCAAAACTGGGAAGATTTCTCAAGTCAAGAATTAGATATAAAATTTAGCTAACTCCAAGTTGATTAGAATTTTTCCCAGTTGAAATTAGAAAAAAAAACGTCAAAAGGAAAAGGTCTATGATTAGATAGAAGCATGGCTATTTTTGCTTTTTACTGCTACATAAAAGTTGTATATATTTATGTGGCATCGTTTGATGTTTACATTTCTAATGCTTAAATCAGCTTAAGCATAGCTGTTTCTTTAAATATTTATCGTTTCTTTATGGTGAAAACATACAAGAACCTTTCTTCTAGAGTTTTTAAAAAAGTATACAGTACATTAATTTCATTGCTAACTTGGCTTGGCCACAGTATGAGGGTATTTGGTCAAACATTACTCTGGCTGTTTCTCGGAAGGCATTGTAAAATTCAGATTAACGCTGAAATCAGCATACTGTAAAACAGCTTATCTTCAGGAATGCGGGTAGGCATTATTTCTTCAACCTGAATTCTTAACAACAAAACCCTGCTTCCCCTCACAAAGGCGGGGGGGGCTCCAATAACTCCCTCCAGGGTCGGGCTGCACCTTCTTCCCTTCATGGGCCCCAGTGCTACTTATTCGGGGCTTTCCAGCCTTGCTGCCACATGATCTGAATCGTGACACTCAGTCTCCGGGTAAACAGACATACTGAACGTGTGCACACGTGTACACACACACCCCACGTGTCCCATCAGCCACCTCAGCGCTCTGACTCCTGAAGAACAGATTAGTAACCAGCTGCAGAGGAACGTGCAGCAGTAAATCCTTACAACACAAGAACAGTGTAACACCGAGGAACTGAGAGCTTCCTTCTTCAGTAACAAAATGGAGCAAGTGCAACATAAGTAAACAGAAAAATAAAATAGTATGTGTGAGCTGGAAACAAATGAAATAGTCAACAACAGAGAAAATAATGCCAAGAGCGTAATGTAACAAAGTTAATACAAAACATGGATCAGGATCTCAGCAGCCTCTTGACAAGCTGATACTAAAATCTCGCATGCACAGGCACGCATGTGCATACACGACACGGGGTTATGAAGAGAATATGGAGCTCTTGCATTTTAGTGGTAAATAGATAAACTACCCAGCTGAGGTTTTGGCAAAAAATTGGACCAACACTTCACCAAGGAAAAAATATAACACACAGATCAATAAGCACATGAAAAGATGCTCCCCATAATTGATCATTATAGAAATCAGAATCAAGGTATTTGTAATTTTTTTAAAAATTGTAAAGATTATTATTGCCAAGAAAATTTAGTGATAGCATAAAGTTTGAAATAATCTACAGTGGTTGGTATTTGGTTGTTTGGGTTGGTAATGTGGGTATGCTTAAAAGGTATATGAAATTTCTTACAAGTGGAATTGCCTTATCTCTTAATTTATGATGGTGATTATTATCTTATAATTTATGATGATGATTTGTACATATTTGTCAAAATACATTCACATATACATTTTCTATCAGTATTTTATTCGTATTAGGTTCTATTTCTAAAAATTTTTAAACTAAATGAAGACAGAATTATTACGATTTCAGACAGAGTGTACAGTAACAGAGTTAGGGTTTTCATCTCAGTTTTGTCTGAAGTTTGAGCACATTATTGTTTCTCTTTAGCACTCTAGACAGAGACATTCATGGGCCCTGACCCCTGGGACTGACAGGATGAATAAGTGAACAGTAGGTGTGGTATGCCATGTGGGGTGGATCATCCTCTAGGAGAAATTATATTTATCCCTAAACAAGCTTCTGACACATAGTAAGTTCAGCATCCCTCACTCAGGGTTGAGTAAAATCTCAATGTAGTCAGGAGTTTTGTCTGTGCACAAGTTTCCATGTTTCACATTATTTCGGTGAAGTGGCTCAGACATCGTAGGGAGTCCCTGTCAGCAGATCCAGACCTGCAGATTACTTTTGTGCACAGACAGGAACAGGGCTGCCCTGGAAGTGAGGTGTTTCCCATGGTAGTGGAGTTGACCATGCGTTGGCAGCTGTCTCTAGGGAGCCACAGTGCTTCTGAGTAACCTGAAAACCACGGAGGTCACAGGGGCTGGACAAAGGCACTCATATAAGTGGGTGCTCTGCTGTGAAGTCACAACAAAGACCAGGGTGACCCATTCTCCCTGGCTCTGACACAGTAAACTGAAACTGTGGGCTCAAATATACCTCAAATGCACAGAGAAATCAGTGGCGTGTACTGTTGATTGGACTGTGACACGTTTCACTGCTTTCTGCATTTTTCATTTTCTCAGGTAGTGACAAAGCTGACTGCACCAAAGACGCCAGTCAAGACCTTGGTGCCCACTCACCTGGCTGCTGCAGTCTGCACTGGGCCATGTGGTTCTCAGAAGCAGCTGGTTTTCTTCTCCAGGCCCCTCTGCTGTTCACATCATTGAGGGCTGGCTTGAAGTGCATCCTCCACAAGTCAGTGATCATATAAGGACTTGAGCATACATTTCTAAATAGAAATATAAATATTTTTGATATTTAATACCACTTAAATTTCAAGGAGAAACTAGAAAAAATTCTTCCTCTAACATAAGAAAAATAGTTATAATTCTGAGGCATTTTGACTTCCTGTTATTAAGGGAACCAACTAAAAAATAGACATTTCTGTTGTAACAAAAATATTCCCATAGACTCTCTGAATTCCAGGTACTCAATAAGACTAAAAATATTGGCCATTTTTGGTGTAATAGCCAATATAATTGCTGACATTTTCTTAAAATATATACTTCTGGAAAGAGTAATGCATATTCTGAGTCTGATGACTTAGAACTGAACATAAAATGAGAGGATAATCAATAAATTAAAATCTGCTCCTGATAAAAAACCAGTAATAGAATTGTGTCAAGATACAATGAAAGGTACACAGTTCATAAACCGCTTCCATGTTTTATCTACTTCCTGGCTTAAAAATGACTTTGACATGTATTATTTATTTCCTCACAGAACATTGTTTCAAATTATAGTGCTAGTAACACAATCCTACCTAAAAATAAGATAAAAATATTTTCATTTATAGTACAATCCTCAAATATTTATTAAAATATTTAATTGTTAATTACAAAATGGAGTCTACTTTTAACAGAATCCTGTGGATGACAATTTATTAATGAGATTTAAGTCCTTAGAAAGTTAAACAGATCTTTCATAATGAAACAAATGTCAAAGATGAAGGAAATGGAACAGGAAAGACATGCTAGAGTGAAAGTCCGAGTCCTGAAAAGAATTACTCTAGTTTATGACTTTCTTTAGATTTAACATAGGATATTCGGTTCATTTGCTTTGCTTCCCAGGACCTGACATCATGCGCATAATTCATCATCCCATTCATTTGTCTGATGCTTTCTGCAAACTATAAATATTTCTATCTCTTATATTGAATGCAGAAATTTGTAGTCTCTCCAAAAAATAATTCTCTAGTGCTCTTTTCCTCTGACTTAGAGTTTCTATGATATTATTTTTTCCTAGCTTCAAGAAAAGTATTTGAAATGTGTAAATATTTTTTTACACAGAGTCTGATATTGATGTTGCTGAGTTTCATTTATTTCCTCTCAATATATGTGGGAAGCCGCAGGAACGCGTTAGGTACCATGCCAGGCTCGGAGAGTGCACATTTGAGGAGCCAGAAAATCACTTGTCAAACAAATATAGACATAAACATTTTAAAGTAGGCTAAGGGAAATTATTATAAATTATTTTTCTTCTTAGAAATTTCTGCATCCTACTGTGTACAAATCATATTTTTACAAAGTTTTGATTTGATTTTGGTTCACTAGTTGATAGTAGAAATGCAAAACTATTTTGATCCTAAATAAAAATGATTTATTAATTCTAAAAATAATACTAATTCAGAATAATAAATAATTTTTAAAGTCTAAACATTTGCAGTTATAAACTATGTACGTTCAAGTTTTTATTCCAAATGGTTATATTCATGATTTTCTTTCTAGGTTCTAATAATATCATTACAACTTAAAACAGATGAAGCCTTGGATTTTAGATTGTTTCCATGGAAAAGCTGGGACTTCTTATAGAATACTCTCATTGCTTTTTTTTTTTCCTCCCTCTTGCATTGCTTTTTTTTTTTTTCCTGAGAAATGTTGGATGCTTTCATCACAGCTCTTGGTCCAGTGGTCCTTCCCAGGCATATAAAATAAGAGAACACTCTAGGGGGAAAAGGAATTTCGCAAACTCCCTGATGTTCCACATCTAGGGTTACAGTGTAGTGTGTGTGTGTGTGTGTGTGTGTGTGTGTGCGCGCGCGCGCACGCGTGTGTGTGCTCTTCCACTTCCTCCTCTGAGGAGCAAGGTATGAAGTAAGCAGGATGACTTTATTGGGAATTCATTTTGCAGGGATCTGATCATCATGGTAAATTGTTAATGATTAACAGCACTCTAACTGTGCTCGCGTCTCTGCAGCCACAGGATGAGATCGAGTTCACTGAAAATTTTATGGTTTCCCCTTTAATATTTAAGTTGGCAATGACATAGGAATATTGTGAGTGCCACTTCTGAGTCAAAGAAAAAACATCATAAGAAACTTCCTGTTCTTAATTGTAATTCATTCCACATCAACAGAACACCCTCACTTTTAATGTATCTCAAAACTTTTCTATTGAAAGAAGGGACATTAGGGTGAAAAATTAATGTAGAAGTCTTTTCCAGTGAGAGAGTGTGCTTGAAGGAAGCTGCTGGAGATTAGCTGGATGACTCGGCTCAGGACGAGAACTGGTCCTGACGTCAGTGGGTGCCCTACCTTCTCAGGCATTTTTAATGAGAAAAATGTGTACTGCAGTCTGGGGAGAGAACGGACCTTAAAACGGGAGTTATAAATTCAAGCAAAACTGCTAACTCTTGGTCCTTGGGATCAACCATGACATCTTAACTGCCTTGTTCTGAAGAGCTTGAGCTCCTTGAGCACCTGTGTCAAAGTGTGAGGGGCTCTAAGCTCAGAGTCACGTTCTGCAGAGATACTGACGGTGAATTCAGGGTATGGTGCTGCTTTAATGGTGTAGAATTCACTGCCTGCTGTTTCTGTTGTTTGGACTTGGGGGGATCCGACCTCTGCAGAGTCGGGTCTTGGGGGTTGGATGTCTGCTTAGAGACAGCTGACTTCCTCGGTAAGATGAGGATGGGCAGGAGTTATGACCAGCCCCTAGTGTCAGTGCTGTAGGATAGAGCATGCATACTTATTAATTCTTAGAAAGACATCACTATGTTGCCGACTTTTCCACAAAATTGATTACCTGGGAAAATAGAAGAAAGTCTGTAATTTCACAGTTTCCATTATGCTGAAAAATTCCCAAGAACTCTGGTCATTCAACTAATCCAAAGTTTATGTCTTTATGAGCCTGCCTTTTTTTTTTATTAAGAAAAAGATGATTCCTGGAAACACGCCATTTGTTTGCCCTTTTATATCCTCTCTTGATTAGCACTGTTGCTATATATTTAATGATTCCTGTGTCACTGTTGGGACAGATTCATTTGAGCACTCCAGTTTGGCTTGAGTACTGAATCCCGTTGCAGGGAACATGTCTAAATAACAGTGACCAGTGGGTTGAATGGAATCCAGTTTACAGATTGACTACAAGATGCTGTTGCTTTGGATCATACTTGTATGAGTTGCAAATGTTTTCTGACCTCTTCTGACTCATTAAGCTTTTAGGAGCTCAGTCAAATGTTTCTTACCCAAAGAGAGAGAAAAAAGACAAAACCATCAGAGTGAAGCAGTGGTCTTGGGAGAACCTTGGGAGAGCTAGGAAGCAATACCCTTTCACTTTGGGTTTATCATTCCAAGCCAATAACAACCAATTCCCAACCTTTAAGGCTCACTTCCACCTACAAGAGATACAATCATGGGCCACTTAGTGTTACAGCAAAATATTTGTTAGATTACAGTCCTAATCCCTGTTCATTAATTTATCAACTTTGGCCATCTTCTTGTTTATCAACTAGATGAATAGAGAATCTCTTAAAATAATCTACAGGACTTAATAGAAAAGTTTCTGGCAGTTGTTATAGAAAGAATACAGCATGTTCAGTTTCTCATTAGATTTTCAGAGAATATATTTTAAAACTCAAGAGATTGAATGTAATAATTGTACTAATTGTTCTAATTACTGTTTGTGTCTACCAGAGTAATAAAACAGCAGTCATAAACAATAATTGGGATTGTTAATTATGGAACTGATCTCATAAGTATAATTTTATAATATAGAAAATATACAACATTTAGTGATTAAAAGACAGAAATTCTTGGGTGACTTCATTAGTTTTGCACATCCAGTGTCCATTAGCAGCTCACACTCCAGAGAGATATGGACAAACGTAAATAATGTGCGTGCAGGGCAGGATTTAGCTCAGCGGTTCTGCTGTGAGCCTCTCAAGCGCAAGGTCCCGAGTTCGATCCTCAGTTCCAAAAAAATAATGTGTGTGTGTGTGTGTGTGTGTGTGTGTGTGAGACTGTGTGAGTGTGTGTTTATGTGTACGGTCCTCTATGCAGTGTACTGGAAACAGTTCTATAAAATAAATTCATTTAAAGAAGCACATGTACTTGTTAGCCTAGAAACGTAAACGTGTCTAAGTGTGAATAAAGCTCCCCGCCCGTCCTGCCTGACCCTGACACTACTAACATGGGTCAGGAAGACACTCTCTGACTTGTTTTTCTAATAAAAGTGATGAATCTCTGCAAAACCAGCGTATTTTCCTGGATGAAATAAGGCATCGTTGGAGCAGAAATAACTACAATATTTTTGACAACTGAGTTAACTGAATAACAAATGAGACACATAAAATTTTGGCAATTATTAGATTTTTTCTCAAAAGTTTAACACTAATGGGTGGAAGCAGGGGGCTCTGCAATCAGGATCTGAATTTAAGTGTCCCAGCCAACAATGATTATTTCAGTGCCTTATTCTGGGACTTCCAGCCTATTTCTGTAACAAGCTGTGTTCCAGTAATGCCACTCATCAGGAAATGTTCAAAACCAGTGTTACTTAACAGTTAAGATTCAGAGTTTCATATAGTTCTATGTGTGCTAGGTAGAAATTAGGAATAAAGGGCCCGGGATTTAGCTCAGTGGTTCCGGAACCTGCTTTGCAAGCGCAGGGACCCGAGTTCAATCCCTGGTACCAAAAAAACAAAAAACAAAAATGAACAAACAAACAAACAAAAGAAATTAGGAATAAAACAAATAAATACATGGCATCAAAGAGTCATGGTAGACACACTTATCTACAGGAAGCACACAGGCAGTACATAGGAAGTACACAGGCAGTATATCGGAAGTACACAGGAAGTATACCGTAACACCAGTTCTGCTTCCACCACCCAACAGGTTGAAATCTATTTGCAAAAAGAAACACTGGGAAAAACTTAAGAAAATGGCACATCTCTTAGTATCTGTCTCTAGAAGTTAAGAGTAAAGCTGGGAAGGAACTAACCAACCAAGGAGATATTGTTAAATAAAGAATTAATTCAGCTGTTCCTGTGTTTCACGCATCTCCCATTATTTACACATCCACTAGTTCACACAAACACTAGTGTGTTTGCAAGCGCTTCTAAGCTGATGAAACACAGTCTCTGGCCACACAGAGCACATAATTTGAGAGGTGAGGGGGAGAACAGCCCAACCATAGCTGCATGAGCAAGACAGAGAAATGGTATAAAGGCAGGGGCCACTGACGGCTATATCAGTGGGGAAAGGACACATACATCCCTCTGTTCTCCCCTCTATGTGGCTCAAATGTGTGTAGTTTCAAAACTGAATAGAATTCATCGATTGATAGTGCACAGAATTCCTAAAAGGGTCAAAAGTGAAAGAGGAGCATTACATAAAATGATAGATTTGCTGTTCCAAAAAATATATATGAAAGTATCCGTGAAAATGACTACGAAGAGTCCAGCAGTGGATGAGGACCTGGACGGCCAGGGTAACGGACCTGTCACCCTGCAGGGCACCACTCCAACCCCTTGACTTACAGGCAAGGTGGGCCTTGGTGCTCACAGTGCCATGACTGGGGTGCAGGCTTTTCCTCTGCTGAGCCATGAAGATCATGTAGACTCCAGACGTCACCTAGAGCACAAAGGATTGGGACTGGCCTCCCCTGCTGGTAGCCAGTGTTGGCCAACAGTGTCCCTGCAGCTGTTTCTCCTCGTGCATCTGCACAGCACGGTGGTCTCCTTGTTCCAAAGCCACCACAGCAGAATCTGCAGCACCTCCTGGATCTCAGGGTCTGCTCTGAGCAGTGCTGACTTTACTGCATGCTTGGAGCAAACAACATCACTGAGCTTGCTTCACGGCGAAAAAAGAGTAGGCAAAATTTTCCAGCAGCATGTGGAGATTGTTTTCCAGTAACACAGAGTTTAAAATGTTAAAATGGATGACTCCAAAGGCACACAGCAGAATGGAAATCCAGGAACAGAAAAAGTTGTTCTCAGGGTAGATTCAGACAAAGAAGGCAAAATGTAGGCAAAAGGAAGTCAATGGCGTGAACCAAATGGGAGATGGTAGGGAAAAGTGAAGGATAACGACCAGTCAAAGACAGGATGTAGCACAACTGAGTGTTTGAAACCTCAGAAAGAAGAAGAATTTGAGCTAAAGCTGGATAAGACAGAAAATTTGCATTTTTGCCTTACTGGTTCTCTGACACAGAAGAATTGGGCTGACAAGAAGTGTGCTGCAGATTCCCCAGAGGAGTTTCCACTGATGCTGGGATATTGTCCTCTCTGGTAGTCACAGAGCACATGATAGTTAAAAGCACAAGATTTCTTTCATTACCAATAGTTTTGGTAGAAAATCCAGAATAGGTGTTAGGTTAGTGTCACACAATCGCTCAAAGAAAACATTTCAGCAATCTTTTAGGAAGCTCCTTAATGCTTTAAAATATTAGCAAACTAAATCCACAGATATGAAAATGTGTTCACTGTGGACACACAGGGCAGTGGTGGCCAAGCTAAGGCACAGTCACCAGAGCAGGCTGTTCATGATCGTGGAAATCTCCAAAGGTTTCGCCATCACTTACTCAGGCTGCAGGAGTTTCACACATCTGGCAAAAAGAAACACATACAAGATGTGTGGTGCGCACTTACCCGCTCCCCATGATGAATGCAGTCATTATCCGCTGCAAACCTGCAGTAATAAAAATAAAACTTTAAAAAGGGAACACTCATAGATCTGTACAGCCAAAATGAGAGTCTAGAAATAAACCCAGACATTTATAGTCAATTGCTTTGCAGCACAGGTGCCGAAGTCATTCTAGGAAAATAGGAACTATCTTTTCAACAATTGAGATTTAAGGGGGGGATATTAATTTTGATGTTTGTCTTACTCTACAAGCAAACTTGACCCAAAATGGGCCATAGGCCCACATGTAAGAGATAAGATCTTTCTAGAACAAAACATAAGAGAGGATCTGTGTGATGGATTCATATGTATAGATGCATAGATAAATGCAGCTAAACAAAAGGCTATGTGAACAACTCGCACATGTATAAAAATGCTCAGTGTCGTCCCTCATTAGAAAATTGGAGTCACAATCCCAGTGAGAGCTTTCCTCTTGTTGAGGGTCAGCTACCCACTGCCGATGGGAGAGTAGAACTACACAGCCACATGTTAAACAGTGAAAGTTTCTTACCAGTTCAACGAGGAGGTACCATAGACCCTGCTATAATAATTCCTAGAGATTTCCTCAAAAGAAACAAAAATGTGTCCATGCAATAGAAGTACATGAGTGCTCATTCAACAGTCTTAAAAGCCCAAGCATTTATCAATTCATAAAGAACTAGACAAAATGTTCTCTATATACAAAACTACACATTAAAAAGGAATAACCTACCAATAAATTCTACATGAATTAAACTCCAAAACACTATGATAAGGAAAATAAGTCAGTCATAAGAGACCATGTATTGGGCTGGGGATTTAGCTTAGTGGTTCCACCTCCTGCCTCACAAGAGCAAGAGCAGGACCCCAGTTTGATTCCCAGTGCCAAAAAAAAAAAAAAAAAAAAGAGAGAGAGAGCTATATACTTTCATTTATATGAAGTGCAAAATCAATTGTGATATTTACATAATTCGATATTTACAAAAAATCATTTCATTGCATCCTTAAAATTATGATATGTAAAATAGACCTCAAATTTAAAAAAATTAAATAGTCTAAAGAATGAAAGATAAGAAAGATAAGGCTGACCACTAGTGGAAAGTCCGTTGGAGTCAGTGTCAGAACATGAGATTCCTGGTACAGCGTTCATTTCGCCAGTAAAACCTTGTGTCTGCAAGTTCCTTAACATTTCTGAACAGTGATAGCTTCAAAACTGGCAAGAGTAAGTTTGAGTAGGTGAGACCTAAATCACTACTTAACTGTAAAATTCCATGACTCTGTTCATTTCATGGGAATTACTGAGTACACCCCTAAATATCATAGAACTGAGTGTCAGACTCTGAAGTAACAATAACACAACTTCAACAACTTGACCAGCCTTGGAATTTCAAAAAATGCAGCACTTGGAAATTTAATTTCTATATATTGGACCAGTCCAGTTTTATTGAATTCAATATATGTAGCTATTGCTGCTATAGAAACAAGAAACAAGTTAAAAATGCATGATCTCACTTTCAAAGAATCTTTCATTCTCAGGAAATCACAAACGAATAATATAAATTATAAACAAAAGTAAGACAATGATTTATAAAAAGATACAAATAAAACACTAGAGAGTTTTAGGGTCAGATATTATTTGAGTTTTTTTTTTAAAGTCTTCATAGAAGAAATGCATTTCTAGGGCAATCTTGGCTAGTATATAACATTTAAAAATAAGAAAACATAAATAAATCTTTTGGGGAAAGTACATAATCGAAGAAAATTAAGAGAAAATAGTGTTTGTCCAGAGTACAAGAGAGAAAATTTGAAGCGAAGAGATGTAAAATTGGACATGAAGTTAATGCCAGGCTGCAGAGAATTCTCCAGGTGGAGCGGCCACTCTCTGGTTGCTGAAGGAGAATTCCCACTGACTCTGAGCAGCAGAATAAGTGTATTAGAGGTTTGCTTAGAGAAAATTCATTTTATTACTCTGAGGAAATTGGAGGTTATGAGCTGGTCAGAATTCGAGACAATAAAAATGTTGTATTCCTTAGGTTTCTTGTCACCTGGACAAAATGCCCAACACCCACAACCCCAAGAAGGAGTTTTATTTTGGATCATAGCCTCCGAAGTTTCAGTCTTGGTTTGCTGGCTCCAAGGAATAAATGGCACTGAAGAAGGCTGCGCAAAAGAAAGCGCTCGGCTTATGGCAACCTGGAGACAGAGAGAGAAGGGAGCAGCCTGGGACAAGAACACACTCTGCAGGGTCACATCCTGTCGACCTGACTCCTCCACCTGCTGACAGCGCATTGAGCTACAAACTCACCAACGCATGAATCCACGGAGGAGAACCGGGCAGCGTGATCCAATCACTTTAAGGAAGTACCGCCTTCAAACGCGTGACGTCTGGGGACACTTCCGCTCTAAATCAGAGCAGATGTGGACGTGATTAACTGTGGTAAGGATGGAATTTGAAAGACATGTGGTTACAGAGGAGGAAGTAATAGGCCCGGTTGCTGCTAGTACATGACCAAGAGCGTGAGTGATACCGGGCATGTTCCAGATCCTTTATCGATTATCTCACTGCATCCTCAAAGATCCCAGTTGAATTCAGGACAATCATCTTCACTTTCTAGAAAAGTCGGAGAGTGGCAGAGGATAGTCTATGGTCCTGGGGTCCTGGAAGCCGTGATGGAGATGGGTTTGACTTCAGCAGCTGGAGCAGTGCTCAACTGCACAGCAGGACGTGCCTCTGGGGAGACAGCAGGTGGATATAAGAAACACTGAGTCTGAGTAACTTGTGTCTCACTTCCTCAGGTGAGCACGTATCACTGATGTGTCTGCATCTGAGTGTCCATTTTAAAAGTCTCGTTAAAAACACACTATTGTACAAAATAGTACAGGATCTGTTAATTTTAAATGAAAAGTCCTGTTGATTCTGGTGCTATAACCTTGCTAAGTCATTGAATTCATGATTATAATCTTTCTCATATAGCATGATAAAAAGATAATGCAGAGATTATTTTACTTAAATTGGGGGAAAAGTTTAATTGGTGAACAGGCTTACTCCTCTGCCTCCTGTCAGATGCACCAGGATCGAATAGGCCAAGGTCCACCCACCCACGCTCCAGGACAGACTGCATGCTCAGGTGGACTTTGTTCTTCCCTGGAACAGTTACAGAGGGACTATAAGGTGGATCCCACTTGATCATATTGAGGAGGAGGCACGCTTTTTTATTATTTTATTGGTACATTTTAGGTATACAATATGCTGACATTCATCGCTGGGAACTTGTACCTTTACATGACTTACCTTGGTTCTTATTTTTTCCCATTCTCGTGCCCTCCCTTTACCCCTCCCACCTCTCCCTATTTACAGAAGCTTTTTTCCCCTTTTACATTTTCTCATACTTATTCCTTTCCCTTCTCTCTTCTCCCCTACCCCTCCCACTTCCCTTTCCCCTTTGTATCTTTTCTTCCTATTTCACATTATTATTCACACATTAAGATTCTCACACAAGATAAACTATTTGCTATTTATATATGTGTGTCCTATTTATTTCACTAAAATAAGAATGAAGATTGATTATGTAAAGGTATACATTTCCAACAATGAATGTCATCATATTATATACATTAAATGTATCAAGAAAATCAATTTTTAAAGAGTATGGTCTCAATGTGAATCCACTTAGCTATAAATGTCTTTAATTTCTCTTTTCTTATGGCTGAGTAGTACTTCATTTTATATTTAAAAAGCACATCTTTATCAATGGAGAAATAAGATATTTTCATGACAAAGAACACCTGGGTCACTTCATAAATACCAAACTAGCACTCCAAAAATTTTTTAAACAATATCCTAGGAAAAGGCAATAAGGATCAACTCCAGGAAGCACAGCACATAAATCCATCAGCCAAGACAAGAAATTAAAGACAAGGAGAATCCAACAACAGGAAAAAATGACGACAAGTATAAGTCAATATGTATCAATTATAACCATCAATGTTGATGGTCTCAATTCAGCAATCAAAAGAAATAGACTGGCAGAATGGGTCAAAAAGCAAGATCCAACAATATGTTGCATATAAGAAACACACTTAATTCAACAAGAAAATTATAGACTGAACATTAAAGGGTGGAAAACAATACTCCATGCAACAGGAACCCCCCAAAAAATCAGGAGTGGCTATCTTATTTACAGATAAAATGGATTTGAAGCCAACAATAATTAAGAGAAACAAAGAAGACCACTACATTCTTGTAAAGGGAACAATCTAAGAGGAAGAGATAACAATCATAAATACATATGCACCAAATACTAGTGCACCCAACTATATAAAACAAATATTAATGAACATGAAAAATCAAATAAGCACTGATACAAGAGTAGTAGGGGACCTCACTGCCCCACTGTCACAGATAGCTAGATCGACTATCAAAAATTAAACAACAGAGTACTAGAACTCAACCAAACTCTTGAACAAATGGACTTAACAGATGTTTGCAGAGTGTTCCAGCCCACAAAATCAGAATAAACATTCTTTTCAGCTGCACATGGGTCATTCTCCAAAATGGACCACATAATTTCTCAGAGAACATGTTTAAGTAAGGGCAAAGGAATTGAAAAGGCTCCCTGAATATTATCAGAGCATAGTACGATGAAATTGGAGATCAATAGCAAAAGAACCCACAACAATTTCACGAATACATGGAAATTGACCAACACACTTCTGAACAACTGATGGGTCCAAAGAGGAAATTAAAGAAAAAATCAGACAATTCCTACAACTAAATGACAATGACAATACACCATATAGGAATCTATGGGACACAGTGAAAGCGGTCCTACCAGGGCGATTCATAGCAGGGAATACTCATTAGAAAAACAAGTGAGAAAGTAAGTAAACAAGCTGATGTTGAATCTCAAGCTTCTAGAAAAAGAAGAGCAGGAAAAACCCAAAGCTCATACCAAGGAGGAAATTATAAAGATCAGAACAGAAGTCCATGCAATGGAGACAAAAAGAATGATACAAAAAAATCAATGAAGCAAAGAGTTGGTTCTTCAAAAGAGTGACAAAATTGACAAAACCCTAGCCAACCTCATAAACAAAACAAAACAAAACAAAAACAAAAACAAAAAGAAAGAAAAGAGCCAAACCCATGCAATTAGGAATGAAAAGAGTAAAATTACAATAGACCCAGCAGAAATCCAGAGGATCGTCAATACCTACCTTGAGAACCTATCCGACAATAAGGTAGAAAACACTGAGATATTCTTTTAGTGAGAAGTGTGCATCTCCTTTATTTCCTTCCAAGAGATGTTTTATTGCAAATAATAACTATACAATTCTCAGATATGATAATATCACCAGTATAATAGTAATTCAATTTGATCAAGCATTTCTTATGTGTAAATTGAGTGCTGAAAATATTATCTCTGTCACATCCTTTCTCACCCCAATTAATACTGAGTAGTCACTTTTATTTCCACATTTCATGAAGGAACGGAGGCTCAAAACAGTTGTGTGAGTGGCTAAAGATCTCACAGCTATGTTATGGTGAAGCCAGAATGAAAACATCATTCAGATTTAAAGATTCACCAAAGCATTGAATTCCTGTGCTCATTTTCTACTTTTCTACCTTCTTTGACCTGAGGATATTCTTCCAATTCAGGTACAATGCTGACAGTTTCTCTGTGCCTAATTTAAAGAGAGTTTAGCCATAGAGCCCTTTCTCTTATTCCCACAGCATTTTGAACACCAAGAGGTCCTATCTGTTCCAGGTCTTGTGAAGGTGGATCACAGCCCAGAAAGACACTTTCAGCTCTTCCTCCTAACCACATCTGTCCCACAGTGGCATTAGGGCCCACAGAAACACAGGAAACTGTTGGGCACATCTGAGTTCTCCACATATAAATATCCACTCCTGCCAATACATTGTGTTACTGAAGCTCTTTTGACCTAAGTCTCTTGCCAGGCTGCTGGTTGTGCATTCTGAATCACTTCATCTTTTCACAGCCTTTCTGCTCAGTGCTTAAAGAGAATTAAATATGCTGGCAGAAAATAATCTGAAAGGCATTTATGGAGATGCATTGTATAAAAATTGGATGACAATGAAATATAAGGAATCGCTTCTTGGCGTTTGGCTAAGATCAAGGGCGATAAGGAAGTGTCTACTGGATACAGGGATAGGTAGGTAGATAGATGACATAAAGATAATGATACACAGAGAGATGATAATGAATAATTTCTATTCAGTGTCCAATTTGTGTTAGTTCCACCTTGATTTGGTGTTATACATGGGACATAAGACTTATCCTCTTAAGTTTCAGAAAACACAGACAAATCTGGTGCAATCAATACTAAAGTTTATTAAACATATAGGGCTGCTAAAGAAAACAATTATATTATCGCTGCTATACCAAAGAATGAGATAAAATTGTGAAACTTGCTGAACTATTTTTTTGCATGGATTTAGCACTTTTTTTTTCTACCTAAATCTAAACACTAAGAAGTTGCTTTTCTTGAACGCTGTTTTTAAAGAATTCCACAATCAGCAGTCTGCAGTTGCACATCTGGGTAGAAAATCCTGCCCAGGAGCTGCTCTCCAATCAGACACAGGAGGAGGCACCGATAGCAGCCCTGCACTGAGTGATACCATTAAATACCCCTCCACACAATGGCCACAGATGTCTGATGTTCTAACAACTAATCAAAAAAGTAAATCAGGCAACATAAAAACACATCTGGAACCCTAGAAATGGAAGGATTTAGACAGATATCATTCAGCATTCTACCAAATTCTCTTAATTTGTGAAAAGCTATGCTAGATTTTTTATGCTAATGAGCCCAAATAGACACTGTACTCTGTGGTCTCCAAAACGACTCATGGAAGCAAGCACTCTTGGATCCGAAGTGCTCCCCTCCAAGCCTGGGATAGCCAACGAGTTCTGAAATAATGCTTCTTGGTCAAGTGGGCAGCGCGGCCCCCAGGGAGCCCCTCTGAGCAGCAGTGGGGTGGGGGCTCCTCGAGGACAGCATTACCGTCCCGCCCATCGGGAGGCAGGGCTGACAGCACTCGCGTTTCATATGCACAGCACATGGGGAGAGCCCGTGCGCAGAGTAATTAAGCTCTGTGCTAATCGTGGCATTGCAACCACGAATTAAACTTCGGCCCAGAGTCTCTAATCATTGCAAACATTCCTCACTGCACATCAACAACAGTCATGCAGTGAGATAGATTTACACAGAGTATATTTTGGTCGGTGTTTATTTACAATTTTCACTTAATTTGGATCCAGAAATCCATTTTCTGGGAAGAAGCCTTTAGTAGTTTTTTAATATGAAAGAAAAATGTTAGGAAAAGAAGAGTTTGAAAGTCCTTCAAGTCATTCTACATCTTCCGCAAAGCTTTATGCAGTCCCATCGGAACGAGTAATGTACAATGTTTCAGTACAAATTACAACGAAGTGATTCTGAAGGGGTGGTTATGGCAACACCACATGGATGGAGTCCCAGTAAGTCCATTATTCAGCTGACAGGTTATTTCTTCATCTTTTGCACAGGTCCATCTGAAAGCATTCATGCACATTTGTTACTCATTGTAAATGAATATTCGGGCATCAAACACTGCTTCATCATATAATTCATTAATATAGAACTATAACAGGGAAGTCGCAGTGTACAAGTCCTGTCCATTCTGGATGACCTTAAGGTGTACTTTAATCCGTGAAGTGAAATTTAACACTGAATTGCTGCAGAAATTTTTATTGTGTTGAAGATAGAGAAAACTTTCGCGCTGCCTTAAACAAAGCACACCAACAAGCAGCTGTGCACTGTGTGTGCTGTCCAGCATTTCTTTCGCACTCTGTGCTTCTAACTAGACAGGACGGGCAGATGACCACCATTCCCTTTTGGGTTTCCTTTGTCTTCTCTCTCCTCTACATTGTCTATCCATGCTTCTCGGAACTGCAAGAAGTGCTTTGGAGCCCAGTGTGGAACTGTGCTGACACAAGAAAGCTGGCCTTGTGTACACAGGCAGACCGATCAGCCAATCTCCACAAAACTCTTCCGCTGGATAAGAAATGCGCTTTCTCCTAAGGATGTAATTGATTTAAATTTGTCTCTAAACACAGTCAGTTTATGTCAGAGAAGAATGGATGCTTTCTCAGTGATAGTGTATACACCTGGTATTGCAATGTTCATCTTTAGGGTATATTCTTAGGAGAAGAAAAGAAACTCAGGAAACTGAGGTATTGCCAAACTATCAGGCATGGGAACGTGAAAGCCTCACAGTCATAGAAGCCTTCAGGATCCCTTGATAGCAATGATACCTCTTACAATTTTCATAAACTTGTTAAGTCCTCCACTTTGCCTCCCTCACATTAGTGACCTTGGACCTGAATGATACGCAGACCTTTTTATTTCACAGCACTAATAAAGAGCCATGTCACGGGGGTGCTTCATAAAAATGAATGTGAGATTTTACTGGAGATAGGGTCTTGCCAGATCAAAGCATCTCCATTTATAAAATTTATAAACTCTCAAAAAGAGAATTGTCATGTGACGGCATGTTTATTTCAGAGACAGACATGAAAAGATAATATTTCTAATTAAAAACTTTCTCCCAGCAGGTGGGTAGCTGTGGGCAAGGCTAACAGCTGGACACTGTTAAATGTGTATTAGCCTGAGCACCTTGTTAGTGGCTCTTTAATAAAGTTATCTGTTTCTTTTTAATTTTCTCTGGTGTAGGGGATCACATGTTTGCTTTTACTTTTCTTAACTGTCCTAATTTCTATCACAAAATTGCAATGAGAGTAATACCGTCCTTGTGAAGCTTTTGGTCTGTGTGATTTGTGGTTCTCAGACCAACTTCTCCCTCCCTTGCGCTCCCAGGTGGGTCCAAGGTTGCCTCCTTGTGCTGGGTTCTGCTCCTCTGGGCTCCCTGGCTCATTCTTGTTCCTGCTGTAGTAACAGCAAGGGACTCCGGGGCACACGCTGCCCAGTGAAATTGTCCCTATGTCGGTTGGTCTTCTGGGCCTTGCCTGATTACCCCAGGACATCTGTTTTCAAGAGGATGGAAGTCAGCACGGTCGAAGCACACAAACTGCTGAGCAGAGTCTCACTAATGCTGTCCCTATGCCTTGGGGTCCTCCAGGGTCCTCGCTGCACTGTCCGGCGTGCTGACCTCCCCGGTTGCGAGACACACCCACACACACACACATCCTCCCTCCACCGACAAGCGGTGCTTGATGAGCCCGTCATGGATGGAGTTGGAGCAAAGGCAGGGAAGTGTTTTCCTGGGTTCCTCTCGAGCTGCCCACCCTCTTGACAGAAGGCACCGAGAAGCACATACCACGCATGATTATTTCACTGAGAAAGAACTAGCAGATGACACCAAAATCAACGGAGAAGCAAGCGCCCAAAGTGATTCTTTTGTTGTCAGCATGTGTATGAGAACGAACCCATTTTCCCTAATTTATTCCAGATTCTGAGTTTTGACAGACTTGCCCATTAACATAAATGCTCTTAAGTTTTTAAGGGAATGTCATAAGACTGCTTCTCTCCAATCTTACAATAATCATGGCTTGGTCCCGACTCATCCTCTGACTGCATCTGTGTTGCTCTGTGGCCTCTGTGTTCCCAGAAACAGGCTGAGCGCCTTCCTGTCTGGAGGCTTTCACCACCACGCTTTCAGCACTTCCAGCATGATTTTCTCCCCAGCTGGCGCTCATACCTTTCATTTCTAAGGGATAAACCTACCCGGAAGAGACTAACTGCTATGATTTTAATTACAGTCGTATCTGTTGGTTTATTCATTATTTGCCTTTCCCTTTGGATTGTAAACGCCACAGTAAATGGACCAGTCCTCTCGAGTACCATCTTACCCCAGAGGCTCCATGGAGACTAAAAGCTCATCTGTCAACCTCATCGCTGGGTTGTTAGATCTGTTTGACACTTTTCAGACTCTACCTTCTTCATTTGCGGGATTCCTCTTCATTAATTCTGAACTTTGACCTCCACATCAGCAATCTCTCTCTGGCTCTCTGTCGTTACCCGGGCTCCTGCGTGTTTCAGCCAGTGCTCCTCTATTCCTCTCCAGTCACCACTCACCATGTATGGTGTTCTCCCACACCAGTGTACTCAGTTAACAATGTCCAGTACATTTTAATAATTTTGCCCTCCCATAATCTGAAACTTACCTTTTCTTCTGTAAAGATGCCTAACTTCTCTCCTTACTCTCCAGCAGTGATGGCAAGCCTTTTAGAGCTTTCAATGGTACAAAGAGCCCATGTGTCTCAGTGCCACAGGTTCACCTCTACTGCCTCTACACTTTATGACCCAAGACAACTGACACTGCATTTGGTCCCCAGAGTGGATTTTCTGCACATGACTACAGAATTCCCTTATTCCCTTGTTTCCATTTGTCTGCAGAACAGTCTTTATTTAAGCAATACAAAATCCTTTCTAACATGTTTTCCAGATAGTCACAAGTCAAGCTGGTATAAAGTCAATGTTAAATCTCTTGTAGTCTCTTAAGCATTTCAAGTTCTTTCATGTCTCTGTGCCTTTCACACACTGCTCTCTGTCACTCGGCTATTCTAAAAATTACCAAGCCAGACTCAATCACGGGTCTCTTTCTCCATGACGACATTTCCTGAGGTATACATTTTGCAATGGCATGGTGGTGTCTCGTTGCCATAGCGTTTTTCACACATACCTCGGTTAGCATGCTTCACACTGTCCTGTTAATTAATATGAACTCCTCTTGGGTCTTCAGTACCCCATCATCTGGTTAAAATCAGAGCCAACACTTCTTACAGTCCCAGGTGACTGCTCACGCTTGTGAATAAAGTGGGCTTCTCTCCCTTACAATGATAGAACTTGTTCAAAGAAGTAAAGCAAAAAGGAAACCCACAAAAAAGCAGTAATTCTACCTCTTCGACTTCAGGAAATGATACATAGATTTCTCTCTTGTAAGACGCGAGAAAGCCTAAGCTATCCTCCTGGATCCTGCAGACTTCTTAGAATGGGGAAATGGGGAAAGGTGACAAATAAAATTACCCTGGCTTTGACTGACCTGGCTAGAAATCCTACATTGTCGTTATTGTTTTGCCCCCGACATACAGGCAGATACATGATCCCTGTCACACAAGAAGGTCATCAGTGTGGTGGAGGCCAAAGTGCCCAGGGAGGTTGTACAATATCACAGAAGAAACTCAGTTTCTGTTTGAGATTTCTACTATGGAAAATCTCTTTAAACTTCTCCCCCAGGAATATTTCTCCTGGCCCTTTCTGTTTTGCTGCAGCCTCTAGCCTCTTCCCACCTGCTCCTCTCTCAATGACCTCTTTCTCACTGGGTTTTCCCAAGAGCTCCAAGTTTCTCCTTCTCCATTGCCAAAGAAGAGATAAATTCAATCCATCTTGCATTTTGACCTCACACCCCAAACCTGAGAAACCATTCTAGACATTTTCATGAGATCGGTTCCAGGCTCACCCAGATTACAGTGAGGGACCTTATGAGCAATACACTTATGCTACTCTGCCTAGGTTTCCCCATCTGAACACAGGGTTAATAGCGATCAGACCTAATCTCCTTGTCTTGGTGACTCAATAGTAATAAACCCAAACAGATACTGGCAGATTCAGGGCCTTAATAAAAGTGAATTGCTATAAGTGTTTTGTTGTTGTTGTTTAGAGTCTTTAGACGTATTTAACTACTGTGATTATGTGGATTTTCCTTGCTGTTGATTTTTCTTTTTTCCCTTTTATGCATTTATCTTTGCTGTTTAGTGAAAGTAGAATCTCATACAATTTGGATTCGTATGTGAATGAGTTTATGGTGTTCATCTGTGTCTTCCCTAGACATACACAGAAATCCTCACCAGGAAGTGAAGGCATGCTGAGGTGGGTCTTGTGGAGGTGATCAGCTCCTGCAGAGGGCCCACATTCATGGAAACAGTGCTTTAATGAAAGTGGCTCAAGTGAGACCTCGGCCCCTCAGCCATGTGAGGACCCAGGAGGAGTCTGCAGCCCACCCTCACCCGACTCAGCCTGGCTGGTGCTGTGATTTTGGCTCAGCCTCCAAAACTATGAGAAATAAACTTCTGCTTCTCATGGTATGTGATGCATACATCGTGGTACTCCACAGTGAAGAGTGTGGGCCCCAAACATGTAGACTCCACACATTCACTGAAGTTTCTAGCAAAGGAAAGCTCCTGGGCCCATGTCAGGTCCAGTGTCCACAGGTTAGCTGTGCTTGAGATAAGCAGGTGTAATTAAAGAAGGAAAGAAAATGACTAGCCTCTTGAAACAAATTCCCCTGTATTTTTGTGCACTTGACATTTGGAAAATATCTCTTGTTTGTCTTTTATTCCTACAGCTCAGCAGTCTTGTTTAGAGAAGATAATGAAAACTGTAAATGTTTATCAGGAAACCAACACAGGCCTCTTGTGCCGCGCTTCTCTCACTGGTACATTTTGTTACAGGAACAGTCTAGGGTTCGTATTGTCGATTAATTGTACTATTTGTGCACAGTTGAATTACTTTCTGATGATTCAGTAAAAATAGAAATTGCTTGTGGAAAAGATTGAAAATGCAATCAAGAATGAAGTCCTCAGTTAACAAGACTAGAGAATGACAACAGAAAACACAGAATTCATCTTTAAAACGTGTGTAAAGCCAATAATACACCATCAGTAGTTCTTTCTTTAAATAATAAGAATGAAAATTCTAAGCACCCGTTTTTATATATGTGACATATTTAATAGCTGTCTCTACCTCTGTCCTACACATCATAATCAAGTGTTTAATTGCTTTATAAAATATTTTAATTTTTATAAGAGTTTAGAATTCATGCAGTGACTAGTATTCATTTGGGAAAAGTTGCTAGCAAAGTTCTTATAATTAAGCACATTTTGGCTCAATTCAAAGCACTTGATTTTAAAACTACCTGAAGGGTGAGTAGAGCCATAACCAGAAGAAACAGTGAGAATAAATCAATTTAAATATACAAACAAATGATTTTTCAGGCTTGATTCTCCATGATGTTTTTTACTATCTAGAAGTCAAGCCAAATTATGATTACCTGAGTGCACCATGGAGAAAAATCCAGGCTGGAGAAGAGTAACTGGCAGTGTGAGTGGAATGGAAACTTCATTGCAGGAATAGAATCCTACTCCGTTTCAATTTTACAAACAAATAGCTTAACTGAAAAGATTCTTGGTGTTTTGGAAAACCTGAGCTCTTGTTACATATTTCTTATCACATGGATCATTCTTAATAGAAGACATGGTGATCAAAATGTAGTAGTAAACCTAAATTTAGAGTTGTTCAAAGAGGCTTACAGGTGTTCTGGGAAGGGCTCCAATCAATGTGGTTTCGTGTGTGTAAGAATGTATCTGGACACCTGCTACATAGGTACATTTGTGTGCACACACATACAGGTCATAGCACTTTGTCATGCTAAAAGCAAAATTATTCTTTCCTCATTACGTATGCATCACTAATGCCACATTTATTAAATGTAGTTGTAGTGCATGACTCTATTTGTACCTATAGATCTTCTGTGTTTTATGTAAATGCCTTTCTAAACATTTCTATGTGGTTAGTAAGTCTTCACTATTGTTTCTCACAAGCCAGAAACTCACTCCTAGGTATGAGTTCAAAATAGACAAAAATAAGAAATAAATATTGTTTCCCAAAAGAACTCAAGAAATTTCTGGGGGAAATTGTCACACATTATATTGAAAACAGTGCAGAATCCACAACACTAGATGCACTTCAGGTTATAAACTCCAGGTGAAATCCGTGTTCTAAGTGAATTAATCGTCCTCTCACTGAAGACATCATAGCAGCGTGACTCTGGGCGAGTCTGCCGGAGACCTGTACCCCACCGGCACCTTCTCAGCACTGCCGTCTGCTCTTCCTTCTGCTGTGAGGACTTCCTGTTTCGGGGCCCCATGCGAGGAGGACTTCCGGAAGGTTCTCCACCCTAGTGCTCACACTTCCCCACTCCCACATCTTCTCCGGAAAGTGCCACTTGCCCGCTGTTTGCTTCTCCAGCCCAGGCTCTCTACTCCCTGGCTTCCTGCATCTCTCTGCATATGAAGCTCACAGCACAGTCCTTCACCAAGTTGCCTTTTCCGTCAGATTCCAAAGCAACCATAGTAACCGAGGTACACTATCTCCAGTCTGGGAATACGGGGTGCCTGGCTCTTAGGAAAGGCATCCAGGACCCCTTTATCTGTGCTGCTGGCCTCAGGCAGAGGCCTTAACTGAGAGCCTTCCAGGGCTTCTCAAAGGAATTCTATTTTATGTACAAAATGGAAGATAGACTCCTAACTGGGTCTCTGCCTTGCCTCAGAACTTAATCTCTATAAGGCTCCTTGGTCAGTTCGTATCTCACACAAACTTCATAAAACCTTCCCACTCTATTCCCATACATAAAGCAGATATGTTTCACCTCTGCGGACACAGAACTCCTTATTTATGACTCCCTTTGGTAATGTCTCTTCCTTCCTTTATAGGTTTCAATCTTGCCCCCGGCCCATAAAAGCCAGGAGCCATATGGAAAACGCATCACGTCCTGGATCCATTAGCTGCAGGTTGTCACCTGGGCTGGGCCCAGCCCATCTGGTTTGGGGCCCAACTGAACCCATACTTCTGCCACCCCAAACGCTTCCCCAGTATTGGGGTCACAAAAGGCGGGTGATTACTGTGGGCTGATTTTCTCATCCCCCCAGTAAATGAAAATGACTGCTCCTAGACTAATCCAAAACGACACAGACACCAAGAAAGAAGATGGGAAAGTCCATTCAGTGAATGAAAAGCAGGTCTGAGGTGAGAACAGAATCAACACTGTTCTATGAGGATGAAACCACACACAGTCCTCTCTCTCAGAGAGAAGTGGGGCCAGAGAAACATCAGCACTGGCCCGCAAAACCTGTCCAGCGTGGCTCCCCTCCCTTGCAGGGTGCTGGGCTGCTACTGAAAGCTCGAGGGCTCTGCTGTTTCCTACCCAAAGGTGGACAGGCTAGCCAGCATTTCAGCCAGTGCGACAAATGCTCAAACAACAGAGCCAAAAGATCTCCCTCACTTGCCCCTCACCAAGCAAACCAGAGCTGAGGAGGAAGGGGAAAGAAATTTATTTCCTTGCCCAGCCCTAAGCTCATGGCTGAGACCCCTGTAACAGAAGACAGATTACGAAAGAAAAGTATATGTGTGATTCGAAATCAATTTCCTGCAGCATGGGAAGCATCAGAAATGGAAAGTCAGGGGAACAGCTCTGTGGTGTATTTTGTGCCGAGTCGCTGGTGGTTGTGGAGAAACGCAGTTAGACGAAAGAGACACGCAGGGCGGTAACAAACAGAGTAGGCAGCCGGGCCTGTTGAAATTCTTCTCCGTGGCTGAGTCTTCAGAAGTCAAAACGCTTCTTCCTTCTTGGAGTAGAACCGAGCATGTGAGCGATTGAAAGAGAAGGGCTGGGTGGGACCTGTAGACCCCTGCAGGGCGGCTGGCCAGTTTCATAACCCACTTCTGCTATTGCCTCCAACACCACCGTGGGGGCCCCGTCTCAGCAGCAGGCCCTGGCCTGCCCGACACAGGGGGTAGACGTGGAACTGGTGTTCTCCAAAGGCAGTTGCTCCTACGTCAGCTCAGGCATTTTGACTGACCAGCGGCTTCGTTCCTGTTGACTACGTGCACCCAATCAGGGCATGTAATTTAAAGGCTGCCCGCGGCAGGGACCTTCTCGGCACATGGCAGGAATTCCTTGGGCTGCTTTGTCACCCCAGCCAGGCCTAGCGCTCTGGTCAGAGGTGCGGGCACCCTGCACTGTGCACCCACAGCCTCCTGCCCTACCAGATTCCTGCAAGTTGGGCCCTGGCCAGTTCTGGACCCGTGCCTGGCTCAGGGTCCACACCCCAGGAACCACAGAAGGGAGCCAGGGTCCCTATGTAGGCTCCTGGGGGGCAGCCTGGTTCCACAGGAGGCCTGGACAGCTTCCCTGTCCCGAAGCTGGTGCCGGGACACAGAGCTGCCTCCATGAAGCCCCACATGCATGCTGTCCTCTGCCCTTCGCAACGCCTGACTTGCGTCACCAGGGAATGGGCCACACACCCAGCCTCGTGGTCATGGAAGGCAGCGCAGGTGCTGTGAGGACCCCTCGTGATGCGAACACAGCGCAGACAGAGACACTGGAGGTCTCAGGTCTGTTCTCTGGATGGATCCTCCAGGGTGGGACACGGCTGTGGAACCACCCAGAAGGACCTTACGTTCTCAGTTCTCTTCTCTGCTGCTGTAACCAGTGATTTCCACAGACTTTAGGACAACGTCTGCCTTGCCTTTTGGAAGACTTTACTGCATGAGTGATTTGAATATTGGCAAACAATGGCTCTCAACCCGGTAGGGAGGCATCAAGGGCCCCATGGGACTGTGTTTTGCTTTGTTCCATCTTGTTTGGCTCACTGTCCTGACCCAGCTTGGGGACCCTGAGCTGGAGCTGCTCCTCTGGAACTGGATGAGGTCCACACCTGCACCCTGCCCGCGGGTCTACAGGCTCACAGCCCACCCACCACCCCAGCGCTCTCTGCAGACCCCAAACACTCAAGTCTGCCCCTTCGGGGAAGGCAGGAGAGGTCACCCTGCGGCTCCCAGCGGGCCGGCTCCACCCTGGGCAGAGCCTTATGCAGCACCAGCTGTGCTCAGGAGGCATGAGTGGCCACCACGGCATCACCGCGTCCTGGCATCAAAGCTCCTTGAATGGAGCAGAACCAAGGCGCGTCCTCAGGCGCCTCCAGTGCTGCACCATCATCTCGACCGCGTGACGAGGAGAATGGAAATCACGTGCGGCAGCCACTGCGCACAGGCTCCTCACAGCGGCCTCTGGGCTGCTTCCGTGTGCTGTGCTTACTGCACAGAGCAATCATGAGGATGGTTGGCGTGTCACTTAGTCTGTAAGTGTTCAGGACATAAACACTAAGTGCAAAGATTATCTCAGATTTTTGCAGAAGATACTTCTCCAACCCGAAATTCAGATCTTTATGTATAAATTAACAAAGTGATCTGGGAGCCTCCGTATCTTGCAACCTGCACTTTTCCAAGATAAATCATCCTTAAAACAGGGTAATTTTGTGAAAATGATCAAATTAGCCTCAAAGACAACTGTGCTGTGGATTCGTATTGCCTTGCCTGAAAGATTCTATTAAGTAAAGTTATTATGGTTGAATGCTTTTAATGGACATTTTAATCTCAGAGTTATCATTCCAAACAAGGGCTATGAAACTAAATTCACATTTTTTCTGGATCACTTAAACCGATTAAACTGAGGCATTTGGAGATGAGTGTGTTTGGCGGTATTAATAGCTTACAAAAGAAGTAAATGCCAAATACAAGATGGAAAGTCTCCAGTTCATTTCTTCAAGATCACGGAAGAGAAGAGACCACGTTCTTACAGAGCTATTGCAGACTAAGACCAGAGCCGCACACCTGGCTTTCCTGTTCGAGGGGCACTGTCCTGAGCACTTTCACAACCTTGGTGTGTATTAGGTAAATACAGTAAAACCCTATGCAGTTAAAAATTTGTGCTACTCTAAAAAATTACTTCTAAGAAATATAATAGATTGTACCTCAGCAAATGTACCATACAGTGTATCCACTGTGTGAAACACCGTTACTGACATCTTTCAAAAACTTACAGCTGCTTTTTGAAAATGTGACTATCCCTACATGACACTCTGGGGATTTTATATAGCAGGGAGGGCAAAAATTTGGGTTTAGAAGAAATATCTTCAGTCTTATTTCAAAATTCCATGCTTCAGTGGCTGTGAAATGTTAGGTCTTTTTACCAAGTCGGCATGGTTATTTTTCAGTATGCGAGAATTTTGCTGAAGTAAGAGTTCTTTTGAAATGGGCTTTAATTATGAAAGCATAGTTTACCAAGTTTATTAAGTCAAAGCTGCAAAGGTCTCCAGTTCCAGTCCACCTAGCTGCTCTGTGGGAAAGGCTCCTGATCCAGCCGGGATGGCCCTCAACACCACACCGGCTCTCTGACATTGTCAACTCCATGAAGGTCTTTAGGGCTGTGAGAAGTGTAGCCCCTGTCTAAGTCTCCTCCTTTTCACTGAGATGCACACCTCTGCTATGCACCTGAATCCCACAGCCTAGACGAAGAGAGCTCACCTGCCTCAAGGTTTGGAGTCTGCATCCAACTGGCCCAGAAAGAAGGGCGTGGCAGAGGAGATCTCTGCACACCTTGCAGCCAGGAAGCAGAGGGAAGGGGACGCTGGGGACAAGGACATTGCCGTCCAAGTCCTGTCCCAGTGGCCCTCCTGCGGCACACCCCTGTCCCAGCAGCAGACACAGCAGTACTTGCCAGTGGATCTGTTCTGCGAGGAACATAGCTCTTCAATTACTCCACACACAAGGCTTGTGGGGTCCATATAGATCTAACCCACACCACCTCCCTACCCCTACCTGTTCCTCACTCTGGCTAACGGCCCCCACTTCAGTCATGTCACTGAAATAATTATTAGTGCTGAGATGATGACAGCTCAGTGACGTAATTTGACCTATGACTACTGGGTTTCCCTCCTGAGACTGCTTCATTTTCTTTTGTGAAGACTGAGTCAAAATTTTCCTCTTCTTAAATCTCAAGTCCTTCTGTCTTGCTCCCACCTCTTTCCATGTCCAATCTCATCTTTCAGTACTAGGAGACAGTGGAAAGGTGGAGTCCTGGCACTGTCCCAACATCAAATAGACAAGCCAGCTGCCTCTGAGTTCCAACTGATCCATGTGTCTCATCATTCGTTTTGAAAGTTCCTGTTTTGTCCCTAACATAAAACAATCACAATTTAAAATTGTTAATGTGATACATTAAAACCTGAAATTATACATTTACGTGGGCCATCATTTGATGTTTTGATTCATGTATCAAGTCATTGTATCAAGTTTGAAGCAAGTTGAACATATCTCTTTAAGTATTTATCAACTCTTTATGGGAAAATATTCAAAGCCCTTTCTTCTGGTTGTTTGATCTCTATAACACACTACTGTAGTCTGTTGAGAGTCACCCTACCTTGAACCAGCACTTCATGACTTCTTTCAAATAGGCATTTAATTGTTTTAATTTTAGTACTTTACTCTGTATAACTAGTAAAGGGAATAGGAATTTCTCTCAGGTAGATTCCCGGACATCAGATTTCTATATCATAGGGTCTTAGCGCTTTCAGTTTAACTTGCCAAAGTTAAATTAACCATTAGCACCAACATTAGCTTGATTTTAAGAAAATGAATTAGGCATATTTGGTATTCAGTATATTTGTATTTCTACTAACAAGAGTTTGTCAAGCCCTTGCAACTTGACATGACATTTCTTTTTTTGGTTTTTTGAGACAGGGTCTCACTATATAGTTGAGACTGACCTGGAACTCACTTTGTAGCCCAGGCTGGTCTCCAACTCACAGCGATCCTCCTGCCTCAGCCTCCCGAGTCATGGGAGTATAGGCGTGTGCTACCACCCCCAGCTCTTTGACATTATGTTTCTCTTCTGACCATACTTGAAAGTATGAAATAACTCATCATGATTTTGTAAGGTACATTTCCTCATGTAAGTCCACCACTCAGCGATCCTCCTGCCTCAGCCTCCCGAGTCATGGGAGTATAGGCGTGTGCTACCACCCCCAGCTCTTTGACATTATGTTTCTCTTCTGACCATACTTGAAAGTATGAAATAACTCATCATGATTTTGTAAGGTACATTTCCTCATGTACTGGTGAAATCAAACATCTTTCCATTGTCACCATTCTTTCATGTCACCATGTTACTTTGCTACATTAAAAATGTACATACACACGAATAACAGTTGTTCTCCTCCCGGAGGGCATCACTGCAAGCGGCACTCTGGGGAGATCACAGCAATGCCCTCTACAGAACCTCCTGCGGGCCCCGTGTGTGCTACCACAGCTCGCAAAGCCCCTTCCACAGAGTGGCTGACCCACATCGTGTTCTGAGTAAGAGGCAGACTGGAGCCGCACCGCTGCCCAGCTGGTTACCGACGGAGTCCGGGGCAGGCCTTGGATGTGTTGTTGGGAACTCTCACGCGTTCCACACTCGTCTTTCTGCAACCCCGAAAGGGCCCTAGAGTTACCCACCCAGCCTCCGGACTGCCTCATGAATTTTTCTCTCTTCAGATTGTCAGCAGCACCCTCACCCCTCCAGACTGCCAGCGGGGGAAATGCACCGAGCACGTGTGCCTGTCTTTGAGGGTCAGACCTTCCTTCTTGCTGCTGTGGGTGAGGTGGCCCTGCTCACCTGGAAACCTGGCCGCGCCACTGCTTTGCTAAGCCAAGCATCCACCTTCCTACCCTGCGTGTTCATTTTCCAGTCTTTACATCATTGCTATCGTGATACAATCCTGCTGCAAAGCTTTCCCTGGAACCTGTGTTTCCTAGTTACCATCCCGTCACTCTATCCCCGTGGAAACACTCTTGGATGCCAGTGACACTGCTGCATTTTGTGTTTTCATTGCGCTACTACTAATAAGTATCTTACCAAATTCTCGGCCCTCACATTGCCTTGACTTCTCAAAACAAGTTTTTCAGTTGGCCCTACTTCAAGGATTCTGACTTATCAGCCAGCCCTGCCTCGTCTCTGCCTGAACCCTGCAGTGCTGTACATCTCAGAACTATCAAGAGCCTCAAGGCCGTCTTCAGCCTTTGTCCTCGATCCGTTCTCCCTCCCTACAGAACCTCGTCCAGTCTCATGGCTCTGCTTATGGATATTTTTCACCTACAAGCGCATATCTTCAGCCCGACCTCTGTTTTAGTCCCAGACTTTGGATCTCGTGGTCTACTTCGTGCCTCCACCGCCAGACCACACCCAAAGGAGAAATTTCCCTACCCATCACCCCCAGGAGCGGAATAGGTGTGCGGGCAGGGCCAGGCCAGAGCTCAGAAGTCACTGTCGGGTCTCCACTTCTATGCAGCTCTGCACTCTTCATTACTTAGTCTTTGAGTTGGTTACTTCCATCTATTTTCCAAATTAAGAACAAGGGTTGACATAACATAGATGCCCACCAAATATTTACCCAGTGATGATGCCTGAAAGCAACAATAAAACTTTTTTTAATACAAAACAGGTGAATATTTTCTTAAATCCTAAAATAACAGACTTTCTTAAAGAAGGAGATTTAGTGTTGCTTTCTTATGTGTATATGAAAACATTCTAGAAATAGTCATTGAAGATTATGATTATTTGCGTTTCAGAATGATATGCCACTGGCACAAGTGTTCCACTTTGTACTTTTTCAGGTGTGTTATTTTTGGCTTTTCTTTCTGGGTGGATTTCCTGGTATGTTATGCTGTCTTTCAATCTAAATGTATAATTTATGAAAAATTAACAATTTGTGGAGAACAGATAATCCCTGGTGACATTCAAGGGTATCCAGAAAAGAAAAAGATACACATACAATTGTCCAAGATGGATTTGTAGTACTTCTGACAGCACAGATTAAACAAGTTGTGAGCAGGTTCAAAACAGGGCGATCCTAGTTCTCAATTGAAGTTTTCAGCTGGGTCTGGTGAAGAAACAGTGTAACAGTAGTTAATTATATTAGTTTGTACTGCGAACTATCTTAAACGCCAGTGAGGGATGGAAGGGCACCACACTTCTTAATATTCAAAAAAGCTTTGATAAATTTCAGCATCTTTGAAATAGCAACTCTTGCTTTGCCCACACCGTGAGAACCCAATGCTTGTGAGCTGGGCGTCTCCTCCACTGAGGGTGGTGGCTCCTTCTCCACCAGGCTCTGTGGTCACCTGGCTTCTCTTTCCCGATTTCACGGTGCACATGAAGGAAAACACCCCTCCCTTGGCTTTTCAAAGCCTGATACGGATCTCGGGAAAAGGATGTTCTGCTCTGACCTTGCTACATTCATGATTCAAACCATATCTGATGATGGCAAGGAGACAAACTTCAGAGGAAGGAAACTCCAGAAACTAAAACCTGAGCAGAGACGGCTAGAGAAGGACAGAGCGTATCATACATCAGTAGACTGCTTGACTTCCTGAGTCCAACTGTGCCTGCGGCCCTCGAAAGTTTACATTTGAAGCCAATATATCCTAGTGATTATTGACTTTTTGTTCCTCTTTACCAAAAGTTTCCTTACTAACACAACGAAAGATAAAATGTTAGATAAAATATGCATAATGGCTTTCAATAATTAAAATGTGTTAACATGCCTTTCAGAGTACCCAAACTCAGAACTTTTGAGCACTAAAAACAGAAAAATTACTACTGAGACTCTGGAATTTCCTTGGGTAAGTAACAGTGTGTGTTCAGATAATAACCAAGGGTGCCCAGCCTGACATCACTGACTTACTTTCCAGGGATCAGGGACTCATGTGACTGATGGCATTTAATTACATGATCTTCATTTTTCTTTTGTCTCTGAATTTTTGTACTTGTGTTTGTGGACTGATTCTTCCAAGCGTCTGCTTTGTGTTGTGCTGGGTTTTTGTTGTTGTTTGTTTGTTTCGCAGTACCAGGGATTGAACCCAGGAGCTTGTGCTTGCAAGGCAGGCACAGTGCCACCGAGCTAAATGCCGTCCCTGTTGGACTGTGTTTCATTCTTCATGCTCTGTGTCTTTCCTCCACATTTGTGATTTCTCTCCACCCATGTGCCGATGAGTTCCGAAGCTTTGTCTTCTTTGCTGATTTCTGAGTTTCCGTATGTAACCACTGCAGCATCCACTTCTCATATAAAGGTGTGATTTGGGCCTGCTGTTTCCTGGTCTCGTGAACAATCATAATTAGCATCCCGCACACACATTGAGAGGACACCTCGAGAGTGGCAGCTCTGGGACCTGTCAGTGTACAGAATGACTCACTGGGGCCAGGCTCCCCCACTGCCCTTCCTAGCAGCCCACACAGCAGCCCAGACCTAGGCATGGAAATGCGCTTGGTCTCCAGGTCCCTGAGGGCTCATGCCCTGCTCCCAGGGCGTTCCCATCTCAGGGAAGTCATCTCGGTGAGCAGCGACCATGTCTGAGTGGGCGGGCAGAAGTTCGCCCCTCTCCCCAGGTCCTGACAGTTAAGCAGTTTCTCACCTAAGTATCTCTCGCCACATTTCCTGCTGTCCACTCCTGACCCTAATGTACTCCCTGTGCTCCCCCGAAGCTGAGCAGTGACCCTCATCCCTGCCTTCTCGACTGCTGCTGGGCGAGGAGGCCCTGTCCCTTGCCCCTGTGTGGCGACATAGCTGCCCTTGTTTTCCTCACACGTATGAAATGTATTATTTGTGAGTCTATTACCCTAGGTTGAGAGTAATTTTCCTCAACTTTTAGGAAGTGCGGGGTCTTGGGTGCCCCTGAATCTAACCAGGAACACTCTCCCGTTTCATTTCCATTCTTACCTAAACTACCGGTTCCTGCCACATACATGAGGAAACGATGTAGCTAGTTGCATCAGAGAAGCATTTGCCTTTTGTCATTATGCCCTAAACAATATTTGCATAGGGCTTGTTTGCAGTGGTGATTATTAGTAACAGGAAATGAAGTGTGTGGGAAAACTGTGCACAGGTTCTACACCAATACAGAACCACTTTCCCGAGGGTGTTGAGCAACAGTAGATCTTGGCGTCTTCAGGGTCCTGGGCCCTTGCTCCCGGGGCACCAAGGCATAATTCTACAAACATAACAATTGTAGCTGTTGCTTTTGCACTTCTTGCTTTTATCGTAAACTTTGAGCACCTTTGATGGTTTCCTTCTCCTCTGGTTCCTTAGCCAAGTGTTCTTCCTCCACTTACTGCGTCCTGTTTCTTGTATTTGTACTTCTGATATTTCCTTGTTAATTTTCTAGTTTCTCACAACACTCTGCATAAATAGGACCCAGGGTAAAAATCATATGATCCTCTTAACTGAGACGAAAAAGGTTTCCACATTCAGCGCCTCTTCCTCGTGAAAACCCCAGCTGAGCTTCAGCGAGCTGTGCCACTCTTGTGCCTCACTGTCCTGTATTGTAAAATAATAATAATGATAAACAATGAAAAATAATACTGATGTCAATGTTAAATAATAATTCATAAATCATAAATCACAATGTTGATGGATTAAGCCTAAGAGCTAAGAATAAGAAATTATATATTAGGCATAATGCAAGTATTTGAATAGGTAAAATGTAGCATCAGGACTAAGAAAAAATGAAAGCAACACAAACCTGGTATAAAATGAAATTAAATCAGCAATTTAGTATTGTGAATGGATAGATGGTTTTAAAATGTATTTCAGTTGTCGGAAACAAAAATAGGATGCTAAAACTATAAAACATGATATGAATCTTTTATGATTTAAAGATATACCATAGAGTTTAATTACTACTAAAGGAACAATTCAATTAATTTTTGCAAAATCTTGTATTCTTATTTGTCTGTGATTTGAAAATTTAAGCAAATGACTTGAATTCCTTATAGTGGCTTCTTATGAAAAATTTTAAGGTACAATTTGTCTGTTATGGGGAAGAGATGTCTCATATGAATGCATGCAGTTTGATAATGATACTACCAATCAAAAGTTTAAAAAATATTTTCATTTAAAATGCTGTGTCCAATGTTTAGAAAGATTTCTGGGAGCATATAAAATATTATAAATACGCATCTTTAACTGGAGACTGGAGGATTCAATTTGATAACAGTATAAAAATGTGTGGTGAATCATTGACAAGAAACCTGAGACTCCGGAGAGAGCAGGACCGAGGAAGGAAGTCACCCTCGCGGGAAGTGCCCAGCAGGGCCATGCCAAAGGGATTTTGCTTATTTATTTGTGTACTTATTTGTGTAATTCTCAAATAGTGTTTACATCAGTGTGCATTGAGAAGAGTTATGGCTCAGGTTCCTGTGCGTGTGTGTGTGTGTGTGTGTGTGTGTGTGTGCATGATTTAATGAATTTCTCAGATGTAAGCTCATAGACCTTAACCAGAGTGCTGCTTGGCCTGCCCTAACTGTACATTCCTTCTCTTGTGTTGACATTTTCACCCTGCAGTAAGGAATTAGTTGAGTTGTCTTCTATTTCTCTCTTTTTTGTCCTGATAAACCCTTGGAGTCTAGCTATGCAGCAGGAAATTCAGAAGGAAGTTTTTCTTTGCCAGGTAGCAAGGTGCTGACTAATGGGTCTATGAAGAAGTACCTTGTAGAATATGCAGAAGGTGGCTTAATTAAATTTGGAAAGTGATCTAGGGGTTATTTGTTGGCACGGACTAATCAACCAGGAAGAGTGAGCTGCTACCCCCGATAATATGGGCCTGAGATCAGCTGGAGCTGCTCACAGCAGAATGAGCAGATCTCGAATTCTACATTGCTTAAGCAACAGCTGTTTTGAGTTTTCTTTCAATCACAACTTAATTTTTCTTGCAAAGTAAAAGTCAGCTGCCAGAGTTGAAAACGTGATCCAATTAGCAGCATTGATAAACCAGACATCACGGACGGGAGGAATAAGGAACGTCCGGCTGTCCCAGGATCTACCCTCCAGAGTTAGTTCCAGACTTCTGGTCACACCCACATTGGGAACTTCCTCTTTCCACATTTTCGTTTGCAGGTTCAGAAAATGTTTGCATTGGAGACCTAGGTATAAGGTGACAGCTAAAGGGGAAGTGAGGCAGAAAGGAGAACACAGACGACTTTAATTTCCCTTCGAGTTCAGGTACTTAAAATCATTCCTCAGCTGAGTGAATTTTAAATGTTTCCTCAGTTGTTCTACTTTGGACAAATGAAGTGGTCTGAATTTTGAAAAGCCTCAAGGGTAAAGAATCTTTCAGTCCCTTTAAAGAAAAGGGAAAAAAAAAGGGACAAAATCATAATATAACACTGGGTGTTAAGAGCAAAAAACAATGAAAATACACAGACTTAAAAGCTGTAGTCTATAAATGTCACCTACCTACCTCACCTTGATGGGAGAAGAGAATGACAGAAACTGATTACAGTTTCATATAATACTTTCACTGCTAACATAGGAAATTTTATTTCAGTGCACAGTATTTGTATAGAGTGATGGGCTGATCATGAATTTTTTCCCATGGAAGGCCTTGAGCCTGTTGGGCATGCTTTGCACTGAGCTGCAGTGATGCCATTCCACAGCCTGGTACTGCCCTTAAGTAGAAGGAACCGAGAGTGTACAAGCATCCTCACTAATGAATTCTGATTTAATAGCCAGTACAAGTATCTTGAAAACATATTCCAGTCTTACTCTTGCTCATTAGTTGAAATGCCAAAAATCCAAGAACTTGTCTATTACTTTTTTGAAATGTATATATCCTTAATGAATTGCTATAAAAAAGAAATGTTACAAATAATCTCTTTTATCATTACCTTTATCACTTTTATATCATGCTCCATTAATATTTTATCTAAATTTTTCACAACTCAATAAATATATTTTGAAACATCAAGGGTAAGCAACAAGCAAAAAAAAAGAAAATATGGCTAAAAATGACTCAGGTAATACAATTAAATGGAGCCATTGAACCTTCACAAAATTGATTGTTTCATAAAAAGTGTGATATAAAATTTGTAAGATAGTCATCTACTGATCTATGCTTTTAAAAATCTATGTTCAAAATGTATCAGTGTAAGTTCAAAATAAAGAAGTTTTTGGTCTACTAACTTTATATTTTTATGGATTTAGAATATCCAATAATCAATATAGTCAACTATTTAATACTAATTATTTCCCAAAATAAAAATTTTGATCAGAAATGAATGCTGAAGTGGTGAGACAAACATTTATTTAGTGATCAACCATCATATATAAACCCCAAGACAATGGAACTATATTTTTATTTACTATGAAAGAAGTGTTACCTTCATTAAAACTTAAAACATGGCTTTCCTCCCAAATTGCTTGGTGAGGGGCCCTAGACACGGTTAGGTCTTCTTAGTCCTTTTTAAAAAATAGTGAGGTAAACATCGGAAGATTGATCCCAAAGTGCACTGGGGAGGCGTTATTTCACAACAAAAGTGAACATGCTGATAATTCCATTAAGTTCAATGATGGAATAAACTCACATTCAGAAAACTGAAAAGGTTGTTTGGCTCAGGGGTGCTTTACTTTTTTTTTTTTTTTTTTTAATCAGCCGTTCGCCTCTCTTTGCCATTTGGAATCCAAACCCGATTAAAAGTGACTGGAAATTGCTAACACGTGGCAAGTGATGGACCATGGGAAGCTGGCTGGCAGGCTCAGCTCCAAGCCTTAGACAGGCAATCCGACCGTTCCCGAGGCCATCTGGGTTTGCAGAGTACTGGCTCTGTGTGTTCAGAATAAACGCAACAGAGAAACTGAAAACAAAACAAAACAAACTCAAGAACAAAAATGACGCAGATTACAAGAAAACACTATATAAATAGTTTCGAAATAAAATAGATTTCAAAATGAATCTCCTTCTGAAATGATATCTGAATCACCAGATAACTTCTAGGGCTGCCAGCGTCCTTTCTTTGATAAATGATCCATTTACTTGACAGAATAGGAGGCTTTATATTTGTCAGAGAACAACCAGGTAAGCAACCATGGCTATTTACGCAAAATTCTAACAAAATGCATTGTCCGTGCGTTTGAGGGGACAGACTCCCCAGAAGGTATTTCAGCTCGCTCAGGTCACACACCGAGGAGTTACACATGGTGATGGTTTGCTTTGTTCATCCAAATTCAAGTTCAGTACAAGTTAAATTCAAAGACCAGTTTTATAGTATATGCTAATTGGATAAAGAAGCTTAACATACAGTAAACTGAACATTTCATCTATAAATAAAATCCCCTAATTTAAGCCAATTCCTTTAAATTCAAACCAGAGAATCTAAGAATCTCACACTGAAGAATCCGTTGTTTCCTCACACAACGTCACTTCTTTCCTACGAGATCCTTGGGTTTCCTCCTTCACTTTGTTGTCATGGTTTCTCTATTTTAATACAATTAGGTGGTACTGATAAATTGTTTTTCTTAAATTCCATTTTGCGTTTCATTTAGTGAAGATTTTTTAGTATATTTCTTCACAATACACATCCCTACGATGCCCATTTGTAGGTTCTGGTTTTGCCTTCTGTGTATGTAATGCATGTAAGGTATGTAATGTTTGTAAGTATGTAATGTTTTCCCCAAGTAACAGCTTTTAATAGCTGCCTCACAGTCTTGCACTGCCCATGGCTACTGAGGTCACAGCTGCAGAGTCGCTTGTAACCCAACTCGCAGTCCCTGATGCACACCTTGTGGGTGTTTCCTGGGGTAAGGGGAAGGGCCCAGCACTTTTATAAAGGAGAAAGAACTCCTGAGCACAACCTGTGGAAATGGCATTCTGAGGACTTCCCGGCAGAGTTTGGCGGTGATAGTTAGGAAAGAGGACAGGGTGGGCAGATGGGCAGGCCAGTGCTCAAAGCTCACGGCCGGCTGGATGTTGCTAGATGACAGGAGAAGCTCCCATGAGAAGCCCAGACCCCTAGTGCACACCGAGGGAAGGCAGCCTACCAGAGAGGCAGATGGCTCATCCTGATGGGGTCGCCTGCTCTTCCACTCAGGCCAGCCTTGCCCTGCAGAAGGGAGCCCGTGTTTACGTTAACACAGAGCAGAACAGGTCTCAGCAGGCTCTGTTGCAATTTGATACATTCAGAGCCTCAGGTAGTTGGAATAGATTGAAGGTGAAATTGCAAGTGAAATGATATTTTGATGGGCATGGGAAGCTATTTTTGTACAAAGAAGTCAACATTTCTCCTACAAAATAATTGATTCTGCAATTTTAGATTCTTTTACAAAATTGTTCTGCAGAAAACATTTGAGTTGGGGCCAGAAGTTTCCAACGTGCTAATTAGAATGGGAAATTCTAAACTTCTGTGCAGCCTTACTTGTGGAATCTTTAAAGGAGCTCAGTGGAACTTGCAGGTAAGGTGACCAGTTAAGAGATGGAGGCTGCAGAGCCCAGCTTGGTCCATAAGTGCATGGACAACTGTGGGAAGCTACAAAGCAAATGCTGAGCAGTGGGGGACCCCATCTGAAACTCCTTGTGCCATACTTACATGCGTGGGGATTGCAGGCCCTTGGGTGTTCATAGAGAGCCTCAGGGCTGTACCTGAGTTCCTTCACTTCCTTGTATTAAACACCCTTGAAGAAAGATCAAAGGATATTTGGAACCCAGCAATGCAATGTAGCTGGTGGTTTTCCATGTCAACAGGGTATCTTCGAGGAAGGCTAGAATTTAGGACAAGTGTGGCACAGGTCCACTCATGTGGGGTTATATCTGATAATGCATGCTGACTGACACTGAGAAAGGTTCTAGGGTAACGTGGATTCCTGGGCACACAATGATTTGCACAGAACAGCAAACATCATGCCTCTCACAGGCCACCTACATTCATGCAGGAGCCAGCAATTCTCTCCGATGAGTGAACTGAGCTTGGCAGCAGAAGGAGGGGTGTCGGGACTGAGACAGAATAGGTCACACAGGGCAGGGGCAGCCTAACACAGGCTGAGTTTTCGTGGTTGGTTATTTTGCAAGATCAACTATAATTTCAAGGTTGCTCTTTTTGTTTTAGGTGCAGCGAGGTACAGTAGAAAATACACTGTCTTTGTATCTTTGACTAGTCCAATTTTAAAACAGTTTGAGCCCAACAAAACCAAACTATAAAGTGCATTTACCCTGCAGTCTTTCAATTTTCATTTCCAAAGTAAGTATATCAAATATTTATCAATCTCCATTGTATGTGGATCATGTTTTTGGTGTGACAGGAACAATGACAAAGAAAACACAAACTTCTAAAAATAATTCTTAAGGAAAATGCTGACAGTCACTAAGAACTTCCAAGAAATTATTTCTGAACGATCTGCAGAAACTATAGGGACATAGCTAATATGTTATAAACAGTTGGGGTTGAGAATATGTGGTAAATGTTCTCTTTCTTCCCATGTGTCTGTCTATGGGAACTTCAGGCAGTAGTTTGCACTTTATCTGGGGAACCCATCTCCCCAACTGAGAAGCAAGGCCTCCTCGTGAGCATCTGGGGAAAAGGGCAGGAATCTGCGCCTTCTGCCTGGTGAGGAAACGCTTTGGCTTGGATGTTTGTTGGTGGGTTAAGACCCAGAGTCAGAAAACAAAACTGAATTATCTGTTACAAGCAGGGGTTGAATTACCAGTCTGTGCTTGGAAACCCCAGGATGCAGGTGACTCACGGGAAGGAAGGTGAGATTAAACCTCCGGGCTTGCTTCAGGCTGCACCACGCAGATGAGGCTGGTGGAGGTCAAGCACAGGAGGAGGAGAAACCCTGACCCAGGCCAAGATCCGAAGAATTTATAGGCAGATCATCAAAAGACAGCAGAGGTCTGGAAGGCGGGTGCCTGGCAGGATGCAGGCTGAGCCCTGAGTCTGGTTCGCATTAAGATGAACCTTCCCACCAGCCAGGCAGAGCGCGCTGTGTCTAGAGTCAAGGTTAACACATGGCGACGTTTGCACACTTCCTCCTGAAACCAGGCTCTGAGAACCAAGCAACAAGTACAAATTTACAAATAGAAATCTAGTTCAGAGCCCAGGGACTGTTTTCTGTCTGCTCACTCACACTTTTCTCATATTTTGTCCTCTAAAGATCTCTTAAAAAGGCAATATGTTTCCTTTAAAGTTATTATATTGACCACTGAACTGCTTCACGGGGCTCTTTGGGAATCAGGCACTACTGTGGATGAAAACTGTACTTTCTAGGACAACCTGTTTGTTAAAACTCACCACTAAAACACTGCAACGTGTCTGCTTTCACACTCTGAAGGCATTTTATGAAGACGGACTGCATGTCAGGTGCCACTGAAAGACTGAGGTGAAGAGGTGGGCCCATCCTCTCCTACCTCAGCTTCAAGCCTTATAAACAGGTGTGAACCCGGTGACACCGTTGCCTGACAGTTATGGGAAACATCGCAACTCGGTTTAAAACGAAGAGTCCTCCAGGTAGCGTGTAAATTTGTCCTCTCTCGTTACCGGTCATATCTGCCTGATTCACTGTTAGGTCTTGGCCCACCGTACTGAACTTTATTGAAATAGTTGCTGGGGCCAATAACAAAGTGTCACAACCTGAGCGGATTAAGCAGCAGAGATATTGTCTCGTGCTTCTGAGGGCTGGGGGTCTGAGGTTCAGGGTTCACAGGGCTACGTCCGCTGGGGAGGCACGAGCAGACATCATCGGCTCCAAGCTCTGTGAATTCCGGGGCAGTCCCTGGCTTGTACAGCAGATCTGCACTGTTAAAGCAGACATCGGCTCCAAGCTCTGTGAATTCCGGGGCAGTCCCTGGCTTGTACAGCAGATCTGCACTGTTCTCACAGAGTTCTCCCCTCGTGTCTCTGTGTCCAGTGCCCCACTTTTGAAGCACTGGTCCTTTCAGGTTGTGATCCGCTGGGCTTCAGGGGGACCTCATCTGTTCACGTGTGTGATAGCCCCTGTTTCTGAACACAGCACGTTTGGGGCCCTGAGGGCAAGATGTCAACATATGGATTTGGAGGAGATACAGTGCACCATGGCCTCTGCCTGGTTGTGTTTATTTTTAAAAGACTGAGTCCCCTAAAAGGTCACACACCCCAAATTGAATTGAGGTGTAAGCATGTCCAATGGAGACAGAGCCAGGTGTGTCTGTCTGTGAGCACTTGGGAAATGCTTGTTCTAGGGTCTGTGCATGTTCACCAATCTATGATCCACGTAGGAAAATGGACAACTGTAAGGTGTTCTGAGATCAAGTTTTGGGAAAATTTCTCCAGTCACAGCAAATCATGTGCTGGATATGTGATTTTTTTTTTTTTTTTACTATGTTGCTTTAAGATTTTGCTCAAAGATTTGCACTTTTTTCAGTTATCCTAAGAATGTGGTGGTTCTTCCATGGTTTGTTGCAAAAGAAGATCGGTGGTAAAACAAAACTATTCAGTTGATTTATTCAGTCTGGAAGGAGTAAGAGAAAGCTCGCTGCTGCTTGGTTTTGTGACACTAGGTGTTATAGTGAATGGTTAGAGAAGTGAGGGAGACACATTGTTTTATTTATAGAAAGAGGGATACACTAGGTTACCATGCACAAGTGTTGGTAGGTGACCACGGAGTGATTGGCACATGTTAATAGGAAACCTGTGTTTCATTGTGATTGATTTATCAGACTGAAACATAGCCATACGCTTCGCATTATGGCCAAGGCGTGTTGTGAAGAGCAGGGCATGTCGTGGAAGCCAGGGAGGAGGGCAGGGCTGTTGGTGGGGAAATCTGTTATTCTGGTTATTTTGACACAGCAGCACATTTTAAGAGATAGCATGAATATCAATGAGGTTGTACATTATTAAAATTTATCATGAAGTAGTTCCAAGGCTGAGTCCTGTGGGGCGAAAGAGAGATGCTGGAGCCGGGAGGAGGACAGCAAGGGGATCAAAGACTGTAACACTGATGTTTAGGGACTTTTCTAAAAACTTGAGCTTCCAGAATAAAGTGATCTCTTTGGCATAAGTGCATCAAAATCCACTGGTGAGGGACAAAGATCTATGAGGCTGTGTTGGGAATGAAGCGATCCTGAGACCCAGCAGAGCATGCAGAGGGGCTAAATGGGTGCTTTGTACCTGGCCCTGTCTGCAGCACCATGAAGAATTATCAGCCCTGGAGTCGCTTTGTACAGAGAAGGAAGGGGAGGAACTGTCAGAAAAATCAAAACAAAGACCTGATTGAAAAAACATGAGAAATTAAGTGGTCATAAATCACTAAGTTCAAATAGGCTTCATCCAAAACTTCTGAAGGAGTTAAAGAACAGTGTAGCTAAGCTACCACCAAAAATGTATCAACACCTTCCATCCAAGAGCAGAGTGATGAACGCCCATCCATCCTGAAGAATGGTCCGGTGTTACTTGTAAAGTTGGTTATAACAAAACACATGGTCTTGTCTAGAATTATCATGCCTTTAAAAAGAAGTGTATTTTTCCTTTGTGGAAAATGTGTATTTTAACATTTAGTTTATAGCTTCTGGAGAACGTTTTCCGCTCATAGACTTTCTTGCCTGTATTGTTTTGTTGTGTTATTTTGTTTCTGGTTATCCCTAAGTTTCTTGGCCTGAACTTCCCTAAACATTGCTTATTAGACAGCTGCTGCTGGTGACCAAGGAGAAGTTGTCACCCAGCCTGAAGTGAAACATGGCAGTGTTTGTTGGCTTCAACTTGGTCTGGGAGATAAGCAAGACCTTTATTGTTAGATGTGTGGTGGGGCTTTCAAAAAAGCACCAAAGAACTTGCTTGGTAAACTTGACTTCTCGAAGCAATGCATGTATCCACATTTCCTGAGAAATACTTCATGTTCTGGAGGGAGGGTTTGTTTGTAGGTTTGGGCATTGTCATGATTCCCAAAGTAAGACAGACTCATGGCTTTTGAGCTCGGCACAGTTTCTGGGGAGGAGCTCAGGACTGTGCTACAGACCAGCAGATGACTATGACGACCTCAGCTCAACGGTACAGTTCTTGTGGTGGGCACAGGGCAGCTCCGCCAGGGAGAGGCGGCCCTGCAGAGGGAAGGAAGGGGATTCGCTTACCAGGTTGGCTTTACGGTGAAGTGCTTTTCAGAGGAAGACCTAACTGTGCTGAATTGTTCTTGGCTAAATAAGACTGGGAGATTGTGGTGTGGCTGGCTTTTTTGATGATGTCATGGTTTTTTCATGTGTAATTTTCAGCAAGCCCAAGGCCATGAGCACTCCTGAAAAAGTTCTTGTGAAGTACCTGTAAAGTCAAAGGCTGTGATATTTAAAAGGGGAAAGAGAGGTGGGAGGGGAAAGGATAAAAGGGAATGGAATTAATCTGAGAAAATGAAAAAGTGGAAACAAAGTCTTTTAAATAGGAAAAGGTGGAGAGGTTGAAGGTAGGGAGGGGAAATGGGGAAAACATAAGGACCAAGACACATGATGCACAGGTGCAAATTTCCAATGATGAATGTCATTATATTGAGCACCTAAAATGTACCAATAAAATTGATTAAAAATAAAATCAGTTACGAGATAAGACAGGAGAGGACTCCAGCACACTTCTCCTGTCACCCACCCCAGGGTCCCAGGATGGGGCGAACCTTCCCACCTCCAGCTCTTCTCCCAGCATTCTGATTTACCAAATGGAAAAATTCCTGGCAGTGATGGGCTTTCCTTTTTCCTATCAGTTATATCATTTTTTGTATATAAATTATGGTGTATTATACAAGACACATTTGTCGTCTGTCCTTCAAGGCAAGAAAGTTCACAAGAGCAATACTATGCATGAGATGTCGAGAAGAAAACTTTCTTCAGAATCACCCAGACATTTGAAGAGAGAACCACCTTTCAATATCTTTAGATATCCGGATAATTATAACAAAATCTGTGGATGCATAAAAACAAGTGTACCTGCAGATGTGTGGCTGTGTGGATCCAGCTACTCATAGACCGGCTCCAGGATGAACAGTGGGCACATTTAAAATGCAGCATTTGGCAAGCATTTTACAACACCCAACTGCAGAGCGACACCTGGCTCCAGTGAAACACACTGCTGCCTTCTCCTGAAAATGGAAGTCAAGATCTCTTCATGTGTGTGATACAGTCAGTGACTACTAGACAGGTAATTAGGCCATCTAAACCTAACTCAAATTCTAACTGCAATGAAGGGACCACAATATGTATGGTTTTCTGAGTTCTCTGAGCAGTGGCATATTTATCAATAAATTTAAAACATTGTATTACTTTTTCTTTAAAGGCTAATACAGATTTAAAATGACATGGCTGTCTACATATTGCACGAAAGACTTGCCATTCTCACTGAAGGCCCACACTCATCGATGTGAGAAGTCTCGCATCAGGTGAAAAAGTTACAGAGCACTGGGGCTGAAAGCAGATGTCTGATGGCTTAAAAAGCAATGTTAAGATTCATTATTTAATTTATATTTTCAGAAGTTTTATGTCTCTTTTTCAGTATGTTGTTAGATTTTTGTCTTTATAATTTTTACCTATTTCATAAACATAGCTATTATAGGTAAAACACATCTAACAAATATATTTTTCTTTTATGTAGCTTAGTTTTTTTTTAAAATATTACCTTTGGGATGCTTAGTGTGGCAAATACAGAAACTGTATATTGGAAATTTCAGAGTGATTTTTTTCAGGTGATCTTTGTAGCTTGGAAATGTGTGCATAGTCAGGGAGACAAGAGCACGCTGGAGGGGAGCCAGGCTACCAGCCCACACTTGACCCTAGGCCTCTGACTCGGTGACCACAGCACCCACTGCAAAGGCCCCAGACCCCAGCGAGGCCTCGGCCCCTGGGGAAGGGCGATGTCTCCAGAGGCAGCCTGCAAAGCTGACTGCCAACTGAATTGCTCCTTTCTTATGTTTGTTTCTGAAAGGTTTTGAAAGGGAGTTGTTAAGTTGTTTGGGCCTGAGGAGTAGAAACCCAAGGTCTTCTCTCCACTGCTCAAGGCCATAAGGCTCAGCCTCCTGTGGCCTGCAGGTGGTCCAGAGTCCTTGGTTGCTTTCTCTGCATCTCCAGCCTGCGGTTTCCACCACTGCGCGCCCCCCTCCAAGTCAGACCAGGGTGGGGCCTGTGTCCCTGCCCCACGAAGGAGGAGGGCCCGGGGCAGGTGCGGGGCTTCCGCTTACAGCCTGTGCACCAGACACAGCCCCAGGCCAGGCTGAGCCCTGAGGCTAAGTAAAAACTGGGGTTCCCTGTAAGGAGGATGCACATTTGGGGTCAAGAAGCAGTCATATCTCAAAAACAAAATGGATCATTCTTTAATGATCAAGACAGGTGAAATCCACAAAAAATAAAATACGGTCTTTCATGACCCAGCAGTACATAAAAAGCATGCATTGGTCCCTCGAACCACCGAGTGACTACGGAGCTTCTGGATCCTCTCAGTTTCCCCTCATTTATGGGTGTTGAAAGACTCCACTCCTTAGGAAAAGCCCTTGACTCCTCCGTCTGAATCAGACGCCCGCCCTGTGCCACACCTGCTGGCCGCCCCTCACGTCCTACCCTACGTACTGTGATGGCAGCAGGAGGGCCCAGCAGGACCTCGCACGCCCACATCCGCCGTGGGCACCACAGCTGGCAGGCTTCTCTAATGAAGCAGCCACTGCTCGCAGAGAAACGGGCGAAGAGTCCAGGGCCGCTCCGAGCAGCAGACAGAGGTGTCTGAAGGTGGGTGAGGCACGCAAATCCGGAATCCACGCTCAGGCGTCCCACCATAGTTGTTCGAAAGATCTAGCTATGTGGTCGGTTCTTCAATTGTTGCTTGAATCTAATGTAGCCCACAATATGCACATTTAAGTGGCCCCTCCCACCGCCCTCCCCTGTCCCTGCTGGAAGGGAGGAAGATCAGAGTCCAAGCCAGGATTTTGGTCCAGTGTCTGCAAAGGGAAGCTCCGGATTTGGGGCCTGGAGTCTCGCCTGCCTCAGCTCCTCTCCTGCCCTGGACAGCGTGCAGGTCGACCCGAGCTCTCCGGTGAAGCAGTGGCTGCCGAGAGGCTGCCCAGAGGCTGTCGAAACTCCTCACCGCCCCCAGAGGGAGGAGACCTCGCTCCCTGCACTGTCGGGGTGAAAGCCCTGAGCCCTGGTCTTCCCTTGCCTGTCCTCCTGCGGCCCTGCTTCGCGGCCGGCTTAGCTCCTGGCACAGTGTCTTTGAGGTCCTTCCCGCAGCGACCTGTGGCAGGTTTCCCTCCTTTACGGAGCTTGAAATCATCCCTCTGTTCATAGAGGCCTGCAGGTTTTCTCTACACCTTGGCTCCAGAGGGCCATGCTGCACTGAATTCACAAACACATAAATGTCTTCAAATCTTTTTACTTTTGGATAAGCACCCCAAATGGGATCCCTGAATCACACAATAATTGCATTTCTATTTTTTTTACAAACTCCCATATTAGCTTCTAGAACAGTTGTAAAATTTTACATTTTTGGCACCTCTTCCAAAAGATTCTATCTTTCCTCCTTTGCTAAGATTTGTAATCATGTTTTAAACTATCATCATTGTTATTATTAAAAAATGATTCTCACAGGTTGGGAAGATAACTCGGGAGTTTGATTTGTGTTTCCTTGGTCATTAATGATGGTGAGCTTCTCTCTAAGTGCCTGCTGGCCATTTCTATGATTTCATTTATTAGTTCCAGAAGTTTTTTGTTGTTCTGGTTTTTGTCTGTTGTGCAGCACTGGGGATTTTCCACGTATGAGATCATATCATCTGCCAATAAGGACGATTTTACATTTTCCTTTCCAGTTTGGATGCCTACGATTTCTTTTCCTTGCCTAGTTGTTCTGGCTCCGCTGCTCAGTATGAGGACAAGTGCCCATCCTGGCCTCACTTAGGAGGAAGTATTTGGGATTAGTGAATGTGGAAAGGTTTGCAGTTTTTAACCATAGTGTCTGTTAGCTGAGGAATGTTCTCAATTTTTACTGTGGCTAACTTCCTTTTGATATGCAGCTTATTGAGAGAATTTTTCATGAAAGTCTGGAAGACTTCATTAAATACTTTTACTGTCCTTTTGAGATCAGCCCATGACTTAAACCTTCTATTCTGCTAAATGTCCTGTAACACATTAATTTCTTCATGCCTCAAGCCACCCTTTCTTCCCCGGGTAAATCCCACTTCAGCAAAGCAATGTTCAAATGCCCTAGGAACGTGTGAAACAGAGCAGAGGTGCCACTTGGGAAGTGGCAGCTCAGAAATAACGGAAATAGACACAGTTCGGAGCTGGGTGGATGGGCAGATGTCGGTATGGGCTGGCCTGGGAGAGTCTACTATATCCATGGGCCAGACGGCTGGCATAGTCACTGTCAAGATGGATCTGGTAATCTGAAGTACTTTTCTAAGCAAAGAAGAAAAGTGCCCAGTACCTCAGGAGCTGCAGGCAGCAAAACAAAATGAAACAAGCAAGCTAGAGAGGAGCAGAGAGTGAAGTCCGGCAAATGAAAGCTGAGCTTTCCTTCGGGGTGCAGCCAATTGAAGGTCCTGTAGTAGGAGTATGGAGCCTGGGCTTCTAAACCTTTCAGTTAATTAAAAGAAGCCAAGATTCTTCCTTCTTATTTACAATTTTCAAAATTTAAATACCTGGCAACTGATTTTAGAGGTTTTTAACCATTACATTGGCCCCCGAAACTCAGCTGTAGGTTGACTGTGGCCCACAGACATAACGTTCCTGAGCTCTGGTCTAAACTGAATGATTCAGTCCTGGAGAAAAACATGACCAGGAGGAAAAAAATCTCATCAAAATCACCCGCAATTTAAGGGCTTGGATTGCTAAATGTTGGGTCATATTCTAAAACCAAGAAACAAGAAGAGTCATTGTTTTACAAAGTAGTGTAAATTTGAGATCAGAAGCTGTATTAGAAAATAGGTACAACCACAAAAGGCCAGGTTGCTTTCTGCAACTGTGCAGGCATTGCGTGCATGCATGGACACACTCTGTGTGTGCACTGGGGACTGAACCCTCGGCTTTGCTCAAGCTGGACACTGTGCCCCTGAGCCATGCCCACTGCATGGAAACTGGTCCAGACCGGCAAGAACCAGCCAACCTCAAGTGTTGCAAAGCTTTACAAAATGAATTCTAAGATTTCATTAAAATCACAAAAAAGTTTCAAAAATAGGGAGCAAGATATCTTTGTTAATGAGAAACACTGATATTGCCAATAATACTTTTCTTGATTTTTCTACAACTCTAGTGTAATTCCTAGCACAGTCCTTTTACTGAGAGCCAGGATGGTAATGACAATCTTAAGGCACAGATTTAAATAATCATGGGTAAGGAGAGACTACTTTAAAAAGCACTTAAAATGTAATGTTTAAATAGTTATTCTTATTATATATTTTTTTAATTAAAGTTTTCTGTGCGACAAAAGATATTACAAAGCAAATTAGAAATAACTGAATTTAAAGCAACATATATAGGCTAAGTGAAGATAGTCACAACACATATTGCAAACAAATAATATAATGGACATATACAAATTTACCAGAAGCAACAAGAAAAAAGAAAGAAAAAAAAGAAACATATAGAAAAAAATGGATGTATTTCATGAAAGCAAATCACACATAAAGAATAAGGAAATCTGACTGGTAAATTTGAGGTAAATTCTGTAAGATGCTGTTAATCAGTGAAATTAAATTAAAGCTAGGAGAATTCATTTAGCATGCATCACTGGCCAATGATAGCAACGATTATGAGAATAATTCCAAACACTACTACAGGGGCTAAAAACAAATGCACTCTAGGAAAGATGTCGGTGGTAATATTTTTCCATCACCACAATTTAAGAAAATTGGGCTGAATATTTAAGACTCATTAAGTCTCAGAAGAATGTCCACAGGTGTGCATTATATTATTGCCTGTAGTTTTTTTCTTTGATCAATTATCTAGGAAAAACAAAGGAAATAAGTGGTAAGAAAAAGAGAGGACTGGGTCCATAGCACTGAATAATTGTCTTTCACAGAGTAACAGGAAGGATGTGATTTACGTGACATAGGTGAGATGGTCCTCTCTAAGGCCTTAAATTTTAAACTCAAACCTTAGGTATTTAGATAGCTCTCTCCTGAGGCATAGTCAGGACGAGAGAAGGGCAGACCAGAGAATTCTGAGAAAGAAAAGAGTTTGGGCATGTCTGGGAATGGAAAGAAAGACAGTCTGGCTAGAAAAGAGGGGATGGTAAGGGCTTTCCAGAAGGTTTCCTGCCTAGGGCAAAAGTTTTTACTTTATTCAATAACAATGGGAAACCAATCAAATGCCTCTAAGTGGGAAATGTTGAATTGAGGCTTCCATTTTACAGTTTCATTCTATAATGAGCAGAGTAGATCGGCAGAGGACAAGAAGAAGAGACAATAAACTAATGATTGTTGCTGTCACTCAGGTAGAAAACAATGGCAGAATATATAGACAGAGAAAAGAAATCGTTCTGAGAACAACCATCAACATTTGTGCCAGTTGCACACAAGGAGTTTGGTGTTTCTTTATTGGATGAGTCCATCAGCCTTCTCATACTGTGTGGTCCGCAGAGAGAGGGAAAACTGGGTGAGAAAAGGCTGGGTTAGAATACACAAGAATGAAGTGAGTCAAGAATAAACCCTTCCGGTGTGCGGGGGATGCCCAAAGCAAAAACAAAATGATCCACTTGTATTTATCAATTACATAAAATATACTTCCTACTTCATCTTTCAGCATCTTTTGAAATAGAAATGTCTCCTTCTAACTTTCCTAGATTCTCTCTTACATTTTGAAGTTCATCACTTTCCTAAATGACTTGAATGCTTTTGTATTGAGTTTTAAATAATTTGGATTCTTCTTTGACTATACCTATTAAATTCACTTGCCCATATTCTGAAGATGTTCCTGTTCATAACTGGGTGTGCTGTAAGTGACTGTGAACTTGATTCTCTGGGGAAACATTCATGGTTGGTTGCTTGTAGCAAGGATGTCTACTACCCAGGATTTTCAAAATTGCTATCCAGAAATGAGAGACATTATAGAGTGGTCAAGGTGCAAATCACGATGATGCGTTAAAACACTTAATAACAATTTTTGTAAAATATCCACTGAAGAGTGCTTTTAAAATCTATATTATCTTTTCATGTTATGACAGAAACTATGTTCTGAAAGTAGATAAAATGAAAAAAGTGTAAAATTAACTTCTCAAGCTTTCATGTGTCAGGCAACAGCAAAGTGAGATTGAACCTTCGCATAACCCATGAGCTCAGCTGTCCTGCTTGGCTCCCATCTGTCCTCTCTCGGCGCTCTGCTCCCTGGGTGCTTTCTCGGGGCTCCCCTGTGATGCTCACCCCAGCACAGCCCCAGTGAGCTCAGAAACCTCAGACATCAGGAGCTACTGGTAACCTTCCTTCCTTGCAAGCTGAAAATTTGGGTGCTTGTCACAGTGATTGCAATCTGACTATCATATAAGTGTTGTTAACTAATAGGAACATAGAAGCAAAAAAGAAAAAGTAGTGCCTTTTTAGCAAGCCATAACTACCTCCATTGGAATGCAGTTACCTGCATGTAGTTCCACATGCCAGAGACCAGGCCTCTCCTGAAGCTCACGCTGGAGGAACAGCACCTGCTAAGGCCGACTGAGGGCGGAACTGGGAAGTCACTGCCAGTCCTTTCCACGCTGTGGTGAGGAGTCCATCTCGCCTGTGTGGAAGGGAGAACGGTGAGTTCACACTCATGAGATCGGCACAGCTGTGTTAGGTGCCATTGGTGCACCGCACTGTGATTATATTCTTGTTTTTTCCCTTTAAGTTTATTGTACATTTAAAGCAAACAATACAGTCACATTCATCATTGGGATCATGCACCTTTACACGATGTATCTTGGTTTTTACTTTTTCCCCATTCCCGTCCTCCCTTCACTTCCTCCACCCTTCCCTGTTTACAAAGATTTGTTTCCATGTTTTCCTTTTTTCATATTTTTGCTTTTCCCTTATTTCCTTTCCCCTCCCCTTCCCACTTTCCCTTTAGCCATTTTCTTCCTATTTCACACTATCTGTAATTATATTTTTAATTCCCCAAACCAAAAATATTAGAGATATTAACTGAAGAGGGTACTATAGACACATTGAAACAGCTTGTAGATGTTCCAGAAAGAGGCAGTGTGAGGAAAAATATTTTTAGTACATGCATTTGTCTCAAAGCAAGGTAAGTTTTTATTTATAAATGATGCCTATATTTAAAAATAGAATAGAACTGTATAACTATAAATTTGTACTAAATACACTAAAATTAAACTAAATATACTATATTTATCAGAATCTTTTCTATCTATATAGTAAATGCATATTAAGAAAAAAAGCAATTCTAATATGCATGCAGTTTAAAATCAAAACTTAAATGATGTATTAGTACTTGAGAAAATTACTGAAGCTATCATCATAAAATTTTTTTATTCACCTACCACAGTAAAAGAATGTAAAATTTTGTTTGTGTTGGGATAGTAAAACCTTTTTTTTTTAATTTAATTTTTAAATTGAATGTCAAGGTCATTGATTACTTATTTCTATTCAAGAAAATCTCTGTACATAGACCATACACAAAGAAGTTAGCAGTTTTACCTTTTCTGTTTAGGATTCAGTTCAGAACCTTTGTAAGATATTTTTCCTGACAAAGAAAGGCATGCTTTAGATATGTAAACAATTGTTTGATTTTTCACAGAATTTCAGGCTTTATTGTGCCCTAAATCTGTCATAGTTTGAACAGTATCTCTTTTTCTAGCCCACACAATGTTTTCCAACCAACAAACTACAGATAGAGTTTATGTGTAATGGTGCCCTAAAACACAAATTATTCTTTTATACTCTGATAACATTTATTGATATATATGCCTGGTCAGATCAAATGTGGGGTTGCATCACTGTACCTAACACACAACTGCTGTCTTCAGGCTGCAGGGCCAGGAAGAGTGGCCACGCAGTCCCAAACACGTAAGTTACCTTTAAAGCTCCCCACCCCCAACAACATCCACTGAAAGGCACCATTATCTTGAAATGAATCCTCTGAATTCATTTTTAATGGTATGACGTTTCCGCTATTTTCCTTAAATGACTATTTCACTTTGTGTTTTAATAGTTCAAATCCTGAAGAGTTTGGGACTTTTTTCTCTTTGTTTTTCTTTTGCCAGTTTTTACATCTAAACAATTTTCCATTTGTACAAGAAGCATCTAGAGACCACACAGCCAGCATATTTCTCTGCGTTGGTATTCCTTTTAATCTTTACCTTGTAGCTCATATCAAAGCTATAATTGTTTGCCAGCCAGCAAAATCTAATGGCTCCCTCTGGTCAAAAGCTGTCAACAGCAATCTATCCAGCAGTGGGGCATTGCCTGAAATAGAAAAGCATCACATATGGCTGTATTCCTTGGTGAGCAACACACAGGCAAGATTTAACATTTTCAGACTCAAAACCATTACTAAACCCCACATAATAAGACTGGGGCCCTGATGTTTCATTAATAGAGTCTAGAATATCATTACTGGAGAATATTGCTTCTTGGTCCATTCCTGTCCTGTAGGTCAAAGGATAGCAAGATAGTTTGATTATCTGTGCTGTCTTTTTGTCTCCCCTTGATTTAGCAATGAAGAATAAGTCTCTTTCTTAGACATTTGGTCATGATTTATTAAGTGTCCAAAAGTAAACCTCTACTCTACAAGGTATAAAGAAAACAGGCTTCAAATGATCAGTCCAGATTTCCTGCTAAGAATAAGGACTGCTAAATTCATTAGGAAACTTAACAAAGCAATACACTTCAACATTTTTTTAAAATTCTCTGTAAGCTGTAAAGGGTTGTTTGGGAAATTCTGAGGTGGGTGATTTGTTTAGCATTTGCTTTATCACAACTGTGTTGTGTAATCAGTCGGCCACAGTCCAGTACAATGCCTCTTAACATCAAACCAACCACTGAACTCCATGCTGAGTTTCCCATCCAGGCTAATTAGAATTCTTGTCTTCTGAAAACATTTGCACTCATGGTGTTCCAATGGATTTTCCACTTGTTGCTGGGCCACTTGTGCATAGTTCTAAATGAGAATGTGCTGCAGGCAGCCTGCTTTCCATGTCTCCTGGTTCCTTCTGTGCTCACACCTGAGTGCCAGAATTCTTTTAGTCCCAGACTAAACCCAAAGAGTCTCTATGATGTCAGCTCAGAAGTATCTAAATGTAAGCAAGGGAAGCACAGAGCACTCAGCCAGGAGTTTGCACACACAGGGGAACCACGCCTTCGGCCAGCCCTGTAATTCTTCAGGTAAGCTATGCTGGTTTATGATTGTGTGTAAAATGTGTGTCTAGACTCAATTCACCAAAAAAGATAAGTAGCTAAGAATAGGTTTCAAGTAATAATCTCAAAAGTAAAACAGACTTTTTGTGATACGATGAAGAGCAGAGTACAATGGAAACTGGGAGTTGCACTGTCCTAGGTGACTAAAAAGGACCCAAGGGTGAGGCTGATAAAGTTCCTTCATCAAAAGCTGGTGCGCTTCCTCACTGATTTCTTTGCAATGTAGAAACTCTCATGTATCACCTGCAGGGAGTTCATCTCCTAATATAGATTTGTGAGGGAGATGCAGGCACAGACAGTCTAAAGGAAGCCACTCTCCTGCCATCACTTTCGCAAACGCTCTGCTAAGCTTTATTTGCCTCAGAAAGTGCTTTCCCTGCAGATGTGGAGACCTCTGCGCCCCTCCCTGTTGCCCTCTCTCCTGCTCTCTCTTAAACACTCTGAATCTTTCTGGAGTGAACTTGATTGTTGTGCAGAAGTCCCCAGTGCACCAGACAAAGCAGTAATGAAACTGGCCCCGAGAGGTCACCTTTCACTCTAACAATGTTGCATAAGCTAAGGCATGGGTAGGTCTTGGTAAAGCCTGCTTTTAGACTTCTCACCAGTTCAAGATGTGGATGACTTGCATGACTGGGCAACAAGTGCTTTTCCCAGTAGGGTGCTTCCCAAAGTTGGCCTCCAGCAACGCTTGTAGGGGACCTCACTGTGCTGCCAGGAGATAAGTTGTTCAGAGTGACTTGCTGTACAAGGTCACAGCAGAACTTAGTGTGGGACTCAGGAGGAGTCTAGATAATTGAATTATTCTTATTCTCTTCTGTTCATCTATTGAAAGAATAAAAATTTCTTTTTTATTCAGCTTGCTGCTGGCATTTATAAAACATGAACGAAAGGAGTAAAATTGAATTTGAATGCTGGATGATTCTAGAACAAGTTTCCATATATTTAATCCACTTATACACAAAATAATGAGGAAAATTCTATGTACCTAGCTAAAATTGTAATTGAAATATTCTTTAAAAATATAAAAATGTAAGTTATATTTGATCAATATGTGATATTAGTAATTATAGTTCAAAAATATGAAAAATTCATTTTTTAAACTCAGAGAGAACCATGATAAATTTTAAAACCACACACCTCCATCCTATGAATATTATTCTGTTCTGCCATGTCCTTTGCTTGCATCGAATAAATAAAAAAGTACCATGGAAAGTTATCAAAATGATGTGCACATGGATAAAATACTCATGGGAAGCTGATGGAGACAGCATGACTCAGCCTGGGTAGTTCAGGCCTCTGTCTTCATAATGATATAAGTAAAATTAGGTGGAAAAACAATTAGAGCTGTTTTTAAAAGGAAATTAAACTTCTAAAGTCTTCGATATCTTAACACATTTTCAGTTTGTCTTCTATGTGTTGTAAAATATCAGTCTATTTACAAGACACCTAATCCTAAATTTTACTATTAAAATACCTGAAGGGAAAAACTGCACAACAGAAAGACACCTCGTCACCTAACATGATGTGACGGACAGCAGGTCAGCCAGATGTGGCGTCGCTTTAGCTGGGATGTAACATGGACATACTCTGTTCTGTGAGGTATGATTTCACCAAAGATGATTCCAGTAAAATATGTTATTTCAATGTGTAAAACTTTGTATTTAACATCTAGTGTACTGAAAATATAACAAAACATTATGAAATAAGCTAAAAAGCATCAAGAAGAAGGGCGTGGACAAAAATCAAATGCTGGGCATTAACTTAGATGATTGTCCTGTTTGGTCTAAGTCTTCACCATGAAAAATGGAATTTGCAGTGGACAGTCCAGAGAACCCAAACTACCAACCCAGCTTTGTATAAAATAAAAATGTCATCTCAGCTCAGTGAGTAAAGATACTACATTTTAATACATAAAATTGTGTAATGAGAAAACTGTGCCATGGAGAAAGAGTTTGAATTCAGTTCTGACACTTTATGCCACGATTAACTGAAAATAGTTTAGACATGTAAAACTAATTTAAAAAATCAAATAAGAGCTAAAAGAAAACATGGTAATTGCTAATATACTCCACCTGGGATGGAGAAAATGCCCAAGTTGTGGCTCAATTTAAACCAAAAAGAATGGACAATATCGATAGGTATATCTATATAAAGTATTTTTGAAAGACAAAAATCAAATAAAACAAACCAACAGCCATCACAAAATGTTAATATAAATGAAAATAACTAGAAAAAGCTGTATTTGGTGTAAGAGATTAAAGGTATTATATATAATTCATCGTTGTCTTCCAAAACTTTTTGAAAAAGACCCCAAAATTACTTTCAGCAAAAACACCATATATGAATAGAGGAGGGTAAATAGCAATAAAGAGGGATATGTCTTTCTTTTCTTTTTCTTTTTTTTTTTTTTGGTACTGAGGATTGAACTCAGGTCTTTGCGCTCGCAAGGCAGGCCACAAGAGGGATATTTCTATAGGAAAACAGATACATATTGAGGATATACTGCTAAGTGAAATACATAAGTCACACATGTATAAATACTGAATAGTTTCTCTGGTGTGAATAAACTATAATAGTACATAAGATCCTAATGAGATAATTGACAATGTGAAATAGGAAGAAAAGGGCTAAAGGTGTAGGGAAGGTGGGAAGGGTAGGGGAAAGGTAATAAGGGAAAGGAAAAAAATAGGAGAAAATGGAAATAAAGTATTTGTAAATGAGGAGGGGAGGAGGGGGTGAAGGGAGGGCAGGGTCAAGGGGAAAAAATGAGAACCAAGACCTGCCATGTAGAGGAACAAGACCCCAATAATGAATGTAACTGTACTGTATACCTAGAATGTACCGATAAACTCAATGAGAAAAAAGATATTTCTAAATAGATAGGAAATATAAATGTACTTTTTAAAATATGAAAAGTTCTGCTTAATTTGTAATTGGAAGAACTGCAAATGGATACTTCCCCGTGATCCAATTTCTCTCAAATTAGATTGGCTGAAACCCGGAAGATTGGCACCACCGTCGGTGGCTGGGACGCCAGAGCATCCACGCAGAGGGAGGCACTGGGACTCCCAGGGGCAGGCTGTGCCTGCATCTCAGGACACTCTAAGGCATGTCCCGCGGCCCCTGGCAAAAGGCAGAAAAGAGAGGACAACACCGTGTGGACCAGGTCATTACCTAACAGCATCCGAAAAGCAAAGACTGGGAGAAAAGCCAGTGTGCGTCCACGTGGGACGGTAGACGGCTGAACAAACACAGTCACGCAACACAAGCGCAGAGCTGTGCAACCCTGAAAGGGGACGAAGTGTTTCTGCGGTACAAAGAGGTTTCTCCGGTATTACTGTTGGATGCAGAGCGCTTAACCACAACGGAGGCGACAAGCCTTTGTCGTGAACAAAGGCGGGACGTATGCAGCAGTGCGTGTGGAGAAGGAAATGTGAAAATGCGAGCAATATTCATTATGTCTAAGGCTAACGTTAAAGCCAGAAAATCATTTGGAAACAAGAAAATATGGGGAAACTAATGAGAGAGAAGTAAGAGGACGGACATAAACAGTGGACCTCTCTGGGCATACTTTGTTTTGAGAGTTTTGTTCTGGGACTACGTAAATGATCTGCATAACTGTAAAACAAAATGTATTTCAAATGGGAGAAATAACAAGTCACAAACTGAAAAAAGAATGAAACCATCTATTGAATTGGTGGTACAACCACACAGAATGAAATTATTCCCAGTGCCTTTAAAACACAAAATTTGCATACTGGATAAGAACAAAAAATTGTTAAATATATGCTATTCTGTTTTGGGCAGATATTCCAATATATGTATGTATGTATATATAACAATATATTGATACTGTTATCCTAACACAACTTTATATACAAACACACATATAGGACATTTGCACATTGATATATATGTGTTCATATATATATATATGTTCTATCTATGTATTCATAAATGTACAAATGCATGTACATATTAATACCTATATATGCACATCCTGTATATGTGATGTTATGGTGTTATGTTTCTTACAAGGACAATTATTTTATAGATATACAGCTGCATTTTTGTGGATAAAGTGATAGTATAGTGTTTCAACTGGAATTTATTTCAAACAATTCACTTTTCTTTTGTGCCAGGAAGGAAGTTTGTCCTTGGGGATAAAGGATGGGCTTGAGCCGATGATTGTTGAAGTTTGCTGATTAGTGTGTGAGGTGTAATCTTATTCTCCTATTTTGTAAATGCTACAAATTTTCAGTAATAGCAAATATTCAAACAGAGGAAAGTAGAATGACATGCTCAATTAGATTTAAGACCCAGCCAATGATGACAGAAAGAACTTCAAGATAAGAAAGAAGGCTGCACTTAAATTTAGTCATTGATTTGAACATTTCAGTGGTCAATTAGATATTTTCAGTGTAGTCTGTTTATTACAGAGTTTAAAATTAGAGAAATGAAAACATGGGGATAAATACTGGTTTTAAAAGCAGATTGTAAAAGATCTCAAGGATCTGAAAAGCCAGTAAATTTTAAGTACTTATATGTTCAAAAGGTTGGGAAATCCATGTCCAACCTATAGTTTTAGGTCAAAGAATGTTAATTTTGATATTACTTTTATTTTCTAATTTTTCACATTGGATATTTACCAATCTAAATAATAATAGTTCATTTAATTTAAGAAATGAAATATGAATTCATTTTTTCTCATTATTTCCTACCCTATAGTCAGTGATACTGCTCTAATATATGAATGTAAACACTATTATAGGCTTTGAAATTTTTTCACATTTCTCCAATTTTATCTAAAAATGTTAAGACTGTATTCAATAAATATAGCCTATAAAACTTTCATTCTAATTTAATCAAACTAATGTCTATCATTTACATCTTTATCACATATTCTTTCATAATAGTTCACATCTAAAATGTCTCATTACATTTTATCTAAAGATTCCGTTTTTTAATTTGGTTTATCATCTACCTGTTACCACTTAGAAATATACTCAGCGACCAAATGGGATTTTATTTCTACCTATATTTTTCTATACAAAACATAAAATATATTTTACCTTTTATGTACTTAGCAGATGAGTGCTATCATTCCTGTTGATCTTTAAGGGTGCTTTGTCATGTGACCATTCTATGGAGAGCCGCTCCGTGCCCACTCCATGACTGCCCATTCAACAACAGGGCAGGTGAGGACAGGGTATTCTGTATGCTGCGGTTAGATCGAAAAGCGTGCAGAGACTTGACGAACGGTCTGGGACACATCTGCCCAGGAAGGTGTGACTTTCTGGGAGATGGAATGTGTTCAGTTTCCTTCATAAGCCATTTTTCCATATTGCTTTTACTTGCTAATTTGGTCATACTCGCTGTGTTTTATCCCTCACTTTTATGGCTTTCTTGAGTGCCTCCTTCAAATTATGATCACAGTTGCTAAGAAAAAGAAGTGTGTTTTTTTTATAGGTGATGGTTACTAATATTTTCACAGATTTAAGTTTAGAAGGAAATCGCAGTGCTGCTCCTGCAGACCGATGTCCGTATTTAGATCAAAAGGCTACTGGCTCTGTGTCCCTGTCCCGCCCTGGTGAGGGACAGAGCCTGGGTTCTTCTGGGCCCTGTTCCATGCACTGTCAGCGTAACTCAGAGTGTTACTGGAATGTCATGCTCCTTAAGGCTCCTGTGTGTTTGGAAAGCTGTTAGGATTGGCTTCTGTGATTAAGGTGAAAGTCAGTTTGGCCATAAATATTTTATGGAGCTTTTGAGTGCCCAGATTTAGTATTACTAAACTGTTCTACCATGGAGTGTGTATCTCAGAAACAAAGTGTGATCCTTATAAAAATGATGCAAGTGATTTTAATAAAAAAGGCTACAAAAAGGAAGCTATAATCCACACCCCCCCTTCACTCTGACCCCATCTGTTGTAAATGAATAAAAGCACAAATTGGGTTTTACACTGAACATTTTAATGTTAGTGTTGGTTTAAGGTTATAAGCAAATGAAAACCAGAAGGAGACTGGGAAGTTATGCGAACCCGTGCTCAGAGACGCAAGTTTCCATCAGGTACCCATGGTGAGGAAATGGTGAGAAAAGGTAGGGCTGGCAGGCAAAGGGCCCCAACCCCTTGTGCACGTCACAAGCCTGCCCTTCAGTTCAGTGGATCCAGCAACCTTGGGTCTGAAGCAAAGAAAAACTAGGAGCCGTTCTATTTTGATAAAGATTCATTTACCTTACTTTGACGACTTCTTCTTGTTTCTCTGGAGTTACACTGCTCTTTCTTTTGTGGCGTGACTATACTCCCAGGTCGTATGGTTACTGTTTTGTCCTTAGACTTACAAATGTTAGTGGCTACATTCATAAGTATTTTAAAAATTAGTATTGATAAGTAAAATTGAAAAGCCAGACAACCACAGACCTGGTCAGTTCATTCACACACCAGTGTTTTAGCCAATGGTCCCCACAGGTCTGGCCTCTCCACTGGCTGAGCAGTGAAATCCAAGGCCAGAAGGACTGAGTAGTTTTCTCACCATGGAGAAAATCAAGAACAAAGAAGGGCACCATTCCCTCCACCCTAAAGGCTGTTCCAGACCCCCAAGCTTTGGGAGGTTGCTCAGTTACTGTTTTTCTCCTTTGTTAAGTCCTCCAGTCTGCCCGGTTTAGACTAAGACTCACCTCCCAGGACCACCAGGACATCCTTGCTTCAGTGTGCTCGTTAGAAACAGCCTGGCCTCATGGGCACATTCATCACCAGGTCCACAGCTGAGCTGATGAACTGAATTTGAAGTTTCCCGAAATCTCATCTCACCTGGGCCAAGCAGTAACTGAGATCTCTGTTTGCCTTGTTTTCTGCCGACAGACAGCTGAGAGCCTTTAGGTGCAAAAGGTGAACTAGGATCTCATTATTCAATTCTGACCTAATTCATTTTTCCTATTAATCTAGGATAATGAAAAAATGCACTCACTTTGTATAAGTACCAACCCACACATTACCAGAGCTTTTACAGAGCTCCTACCACATATAAGACAGGAGTGATGCTAGGACTCACAGAGAGAGTAATAAAAAGCAGTCTGTTAAGAAGGGTAGGTGGTCTGCCTTTGTGGGCCATTGAACTTGTGAAAAAGCAGCTCCCATATTTTCTCAGACTGGTGAAACTGGGTGAAAAGAAAATATTTAGAAAGTAAAAATTCTGCTAAGAAATATACAAATGTCTAGGATATTATACATTCACAGACATGACTAAAGTCCTAGAGAAAAGAGTGGGTATTTTCCTAATGTATAAACGACCTTGATGTTTCATTGAAGAGGGGTGCCGTGTGCACCACCTCAGCTTCCTGCACCTCATCTTCTTAAGAGTCTTTTACTCAGCAGTCACATGGAACAAGCACTCCCTTTTGGAGAGATCATCCTGTATTTCTGTCTTTGTTTGTTTAAAATTTCCTGTATGTTTTTCTTGTGAAATGGAGCTCATTAAATGTTTTGTTGTGTTTTGTCTTCCATTAAACCGCTAAATTCATTTATCATTGTAAAAATGCACTATTAATGCCAACAAAGTTAAAAGAACATATAAATGGTAATAAATACTTTCTAAATTCTTTAATTTTTATTAGATAATTACCTCCATATAATTTACCCATTATCCAAGTGTTTAAGGGTTTCTATATATAATCTGTCTGTGTCCCTCTTGCTTGGGTGTCAAATTTGTATGATGACTTCTTACCGCCGTGCCAGTTGATCTAGACTGGATTAAGAAATGTCCTTAAAGGTGAAGGGCTGTGCAGTGCTAACCTCCTCCATGGGGTCCCCCATCATGGGTTCCCGGCCCAATGGTATGTCACCAGGTAGGGCCCATTTGGAGAAAGTAGGTCCTGGATATGGGACTTGGAGACTCTTCTGGTCCCCGGCCATTTCCTCCACTCTCTGCTTCCCGGATGTCATGAGTTGAGCTCGTTTCCTCTGCCATGTCCTGCTGCTGTGGAGTTTCTGCTCTAGAGCCACCTGACCATCAAACTTCTGAACGTATAAACCAAAATAAACCTCGCCTCTCTAAGTGTGGGCTTCAGGTATTTTGTTCTAGCTATCAGTAAGCTGAAAAATACAACTCTCAAATTCACGGTCTTAGAAGGTGGAACTTTTTGGGTGGGAAGTTCAGATCAAAGGTCAGAACTCACTAGAATAAGGTTAATGCCATCATGGAAGATGTGGTAAGAGGGATCCACTTCTGAACCAGGAAATAGGGCTGCACTGGATTTGCTGAACCTGTGGTCTTCGATTCCCAGCATTCCAAACGTGAAGAATATATTCTATTGCTTATAAGCTATGTGGTGTATGATATTTTGTTTGAACAACTGCAGTGGTCTAAGACAATGATCAGGGAACCCTGGCACAGGCCTCCTGACCAAGAACAGGGCAGTAATTCATGATAAAGAGGCCAAGGATCCGGTAGCGTCTGTTCAGTGCTTCTCTACATTCGTGAGCTATTGGGGAATGCAGGAGAGATACAGACACTGGAGTAGAAAGGGAGAGTTGATATAGCACCTCCAGAGACGTCCTAGACGACCTTCTCAGCAATAAGGCATGGACATCAGGATGCTCTCAGACTTACTTCTGAAGTCCAGATGAAAAGAGGAGGAAAAGTCCCTGGAGCAACTTGAGCAGATCCCACCGCTGGCGAACTTGTATGGGGTGGGCAGAGTCACGCCACATCTCATGATCCCGAACGCCTATGATTTACCCTTCAGAAATACTTTTCCTGAACAACACAGACATACTACGAGAGACAGCCTTTTAAGAGCAAAGTTAAAAGTGAAACTGCCTTCAAGCTTAAGTAAATGATAACACCTGCTTTTAAGTAAAAACAGGTGAATAAATAAAATCACTCCTGAGAATGTCAAGGCTTTGGAAGAGAAGGAATCAGAGCCAAGCCCTGGAAAGCAATGGGGTAGGGAGGTAGCTTTGGAATCATCGTAGGACAACTGTCCCGGATCAGCTGAGCCCTGCGTGCTGGGAGAGGACGCAGCCAGCCCTGGATGTAGGGGTGAAGGAGGAGGGAGGTGGCAGACAGCACGTTGCCCAGCACCACAGTGACATGGGATTTTGTCCCACGCTAAAGGCTTTGAAAGTGGTAAGTGGACCCTAGCTGACGTCTGCCTTCTGATGGTCTCTGCGTGTGAAGTGCACTACAGAGCAGTAGCAGGAGCCTGGGTTAAAGACAGTGAGAGCACCCGAGGCACAGGGGCCTGCGCCAGGTCGGGAGTCCTGAAGTGAAGTATATTACATAAATGCTAGATGTGTCCAGAGAATGCATCTCCCAGAGTCAGACACGCACACGGTCAGAGTCCTAGAGGAGGAAAAAGCCAACACAAGATGCAGATCTGCAGCACGGACCATGTTTGCACAGATGAAGCAGAGGGAGATGAGCACCTTAACCATGTGCGAATGTGAGCCTGTGACCTTCCCACGGCTGGACAACTCGCAGATACAGCTGGGTGTGTAGGAAATACAGTGTGGACACAACAGTCATCTGCAATCACAGGAATCATGTTAAGGAGATGCTGCTCCTCTCCTTTGACCCCTCTGTTAAATAACTCATTATGACTTGCTTATGGCTGGACCCGAGGCTGGAATACTCTCTGCCTTCCCAGGAGAATTCTTTGTGCTACTGATAAGCGAATGTCTTTCCCTGATTTAACGGAGGAAATCAGCCTTCTGCCCTTCAGCAAAATGCAGTAAACAACAGTAATGACGAAAAGGAGAAAAGAGGCAAGTCCGAGTTTCATACCAAATAGAGTGGGACTCGGACACTCATGCCAATGCCTGGTCCAGGAATGCTGGCTTCAGATTTGTGGCCTGCAGAATTAGGAGAGAGCAGATTTCTTTCATTTAAATCTACCCAGTTTGTGGCAGTTTGTGACAGTAGCAGACAGAACTGATGCAGGCCTCAAGTCAGTATTTTGGTGTAGAGCGCCCGATTTTCAGAGAGGATGCGATGTGGACATTTCCTGGTGTCTTCCAGGGAAGTTGTTTCCTTTGAAGCCCAATGACCTGGTCTCATCACTCGCCCCTGGTGGCCCCACTTGCTTAAACCGTGGAGCCAGTGTTTTGTATGTGCATGGTGGCGGGGTGGGGCAGTTTCTGCTCTTGTTCCATTATCATCTCTGTGGCTGGATGTCAGGAATGTTTTCTATTGAGATCAGAATTTTAGGCTCTTTCCCAGTAGAAAATCACTTACCATGGAAAGGTCAGCAATTTCCTTCACGGAAAAGATTCTCCTAATCTCTCTGGTAAACAGTCTCATGCAGAAGTGCCACAGTGTGCTGCCACCTCAGTTTGAATATAGATACTAGTAGTGCTTTTCTGGTCTATTTCTGGCTGGTTGTGTTCGTTTATTCACATTGCTGGAAGGAGCAGAGGTGCGCCCTTGGTGAGGTCTTAGGATACCTCGTCTCACCTCCACTCAGACACCTACACGTTCCCCACCGTCATTAACCTCTTTTCAAGGACAGTCCTCCTCCCACATGCTAGAGGGCTCCCCCTTGTGGATCTGACGTGACAAGGACCGCTAGCACAGACCAGCAGGCAGACGCAGCAGCCCGACCCAGACGGGGACCACGTCCAGCAGGCAGCTCAGCACGGGCGTCCTGGCTGCACACTGAGAAGAGCCCGGTGAAGCCAAAATGGATGTCTTGGCTGACAGAAGAGCAGAACTAAACTTCCAATGGGTGTGTGCCATAGATAAACAACAGAAAAGTGACTTGGCTCTGGAATTAAAAAATAAATATTCAAAAATAGTTCTCAAGAAGAGTTGCTTTTGCCAAAAGAGTGAATGCACTACTGAATAAAATTATAAGTTGAATGCTATCAAAATTCAGTTTCTATTTGTACTGAGAAACACACTGACTTTGCCTTTGGGGTGGGCACACGGGTAATGGTGGAGCGTTTGCCTGGCATGTGCGAGGCTCTGGGTTCCGTCGCTAGCACCGCAAAAACAACGACAAGGAGCACACGTGAAGTAATGTTAGGCAACTGATGTAGTTTCTTTAACCGTCAAGTACTTCATCTTTAAAATGGACACTTACTCATGGGAGCAGATGATACACACAAAGAAAAAAAGAATCTAGTGCTCTGTAAACAAAGTGTCAGCCACTACTGCTATTCTCCCCTCCTCTTCTACTACAACAAATATTATTTCATGCTTCCATAGTGCTTATTATTATTTACGTATATTTAAACCAGGGTACTAGCTGTACACAGAAACCTAATGAAGCCAAGCCAAGGAATCAAAAGATATTTATCATATGAGAAATAAGATGTCCAAACTGTTTTTAAAAATGCCAAAACGTCATTAAATCATAAACACTCAATAAAACACAAAATTCTCAGCAGGAAATTTCAGTTACCATAATGGAGCTGTCAAATCCACGCTTTAGAAGAAACTGTATTTCTGTGAGAACAACAAGTAATATTCAGGAGTCTTTTGAAAACCATCCATGGTTTCGTTCTACCATAAACACTTGAAAAGAAAGTACTTCTATTCCCTGAGGCACAGTAAATAATAGATGTCTGTAAAATGTTATCTAAATTCCTTGAATCCCAGGGAAGGAGTGGATCGCGGAAAAAAGAAGAGGGTTGTTTTGTTTGGTTTGGGCTTTTTCTTCTTCTCAGTGTCTTTGATCTGTGTCCTACCACTGTAATTTAGAACAGGAAAAAAATGCACCAGGGGAGAAGAGAGATGTAAAAAATGTTAAAGAAATCAGACTGTTTAATAGCTCCAGTGAATAACTATGTAGTATTTGAGATGAAGCATCATCTAGTTTATAACCCATTTGTTATGAGCCAGTTTTATTGCTTTCTCTTGAATTTCTGTCATTTTTTTCCACACTTGACCTTATTTTTACAACACTGGCAAAATATATTCTTTTTACACTTTTCCTGCCACCCACATGGACATTTCTTTTGAAGTTGAACACTAGTTGCCTTTTGTTATTACCATGTCTCAATATAATTGTTAAGATTTCTTACACTTTTGTTTGATATTCTTTAACTTTTCTAAGTTCCTTCAACTGCCTCTCAGTTACACTTGCAAAGTTTTTATTGGTTCTCTTAAAATAGATTCAGACTTTAAACATTAACTCAAATTGAATCAGAAAATAAAGAATGAAAACTTAAATGTGGTGTAATTCCTTAAACTGTTAGAATTTTAAGATTCAATATTTATTCGAGTTTCAGACTTGCTGTGTACTTTACCATCTAAGATGACTTAGACCTGCTTTCTTTTTTGTCAGGTTCTTGGTGCCAAGTACTAATTAAATATGAATCATGACAAAATTTTATCCAGGCAGAGAACGGAAAGAAGAGCTGATGATTGTGCTCTCAGATTTATTTTTCCTAGTCCACCCAATGAGGGGTCTAATTTTCACTACTCGTGTAAGTCCTTTTTGGTCATTATTTCTTTTTATTTTCAAAGTAATTCTCTTTGAATAGTTATGCTTCCTTTAGGAATGAGCCAAGTCTTCAGTGACAAGTCTGACTTCAAAGTCTCTGTTGGTTTCATTCTTCCTAGGTTCCTCAATCCTGGAGTTGGGAATACAAGTTGGAAATACAAATCCATAAATAAGTTGTTTATCAGAAGCCACAGAAATACCTCAGGAGAGCACCGTGCCCGGCCGGTAATGACCGGCACTGTCTATCGTGTAGTAATGACCCAGATGTCTGAATAAATTCTGGCAGTTGCAGAGACATAGGTAAGTTGAAGTTCCAGCTTCTAACCTGAGAACAGTACTGAAACGCCCTGCATGTGGGACGAGACGTGAGGTGTCCTCCACCGCCTCTGCCTGGATTCCTCGTCACACCGCCTCTGTCTGTGTTCTCGTCCCCACATGGGTTATTGGTGGCTCATTTGCTTCAGTGCTCTTCACGGTCCATGAGGACAGGAAACTCTCTATTGTATGCCAGAACCCAGCACAGTCCCTCAGCAGTGCGCAAGGGTTGGAGTAAAAGAAAAACTTCAAAGGAATATTTCAGAATTTATCTTGACATTGGACATAACATATTTCTTGAAAGGACTTTTTGTTTTGCTCGGTTTTTACCGGTTTTTGTGCATTTGTTTTGTGGTTTGTGGGTCCTGAGGAGCTCTGACACTAGAGTCTTGTGCACACAGGGCACATGCTGCATCCTGAGCCCAGCCCAGCCCAGCATGTGCTCTCAGCCAACTCATTTAGAATCATCGAGAGTCTGGCTTTCTCTTTCTACCCCTCTTAGTTTACTTTAGAGAAATATGCCCAGAAGTACCAGGCACTCAGGCACTCTGTGGTCCTCAGCCTGCAGAACCCAGGAGAGCCCCCACACCATAAAGGTGCAGGAAGCTCTGGGGGAGGCCTGACCTCTCTCCTCCTCACAGCCTGAGGTGTCACCCAGGGGATGAGGCGGAGACCCCCTGGCCTGTGCTAGCACTGTGTTCTTTTAACCTGGATTACTAAAGAGTATGGCAGTGGGGAAGGTGCAAATGTAACAAGAGCTCCATGAGGCTATGCCTTCTACTGACAGAGAAACTCAAAGCAGATCAAGGTATCTTTTCAAGCTGTGATCATGAGGCCAGCAAGCTACAATGAGCACTTACATATCTGTTGGGCTATTAATGTACCTGATTTTTTGGGCTACTAATGTATCTGATTTTTCCCTCTTCTCCCATTTTCAAAGACCTAATGCCCACTTTCCCAATGCAAATAAATATTAATCAACTTGAAATGGAATCAGTATAATTGGAATGTAAGTTTGGCTAATAAAACATCATGAAAAATGAGTTACAAAAAGAACAGGACCATGTCTGAGACAAACTCCTGGAGATCAACCACTCTTTGCTAAATGGGTAGTTGTATATTTATTATTGTGATTCAACCTCATAATCACAACACTGCAAATACTGAACATTGTGTAAGATCAAGCATTTTCTTTTCCTATTCCATTAAATCAAAGCCATCTTTTGATAATTATTTTATTTTCAAACAAACGTGACTTAGAAAGAAGGATTTTGAAAAACAGATTGCTTCACATTTCATGAGTTCTCTCCTACTGTAAACTATTCTCTGAAATATCAGTATAATTACCCCCAACACAGTGGCTTTCATGACATTTGGGTCTGCTCAGAAATACAAGTAAACACTTTAAAAAACTTTATTGTTACATTGTCAGCTTGATCTAACACCTTTTTCGAACATCAATAAGTTCATTTCATTTAGACTGGGCCTGTCATAATTAGTTCTGCTGTGATCCTTTACCTACTTAGTTCGTGTGTTAGCCAACACTCACATTATATTTTGGACATTCCTTGATATGCTTGATTTTGTGTAAAAATAAGCCGTTACCAAAAGTATTTCAGAATATGATTGAAAGACTTGGAAACTTCCAATGACTAACATCACAAAACGTTCCCTTGCATGCATTTGTTACCAAGACTCAATAATGCTTCCTGCTTATTTGAAAACTGACTTTCCAAATTTGCTGAACTAAATGAAGAGATGTTGCACTCATGGCAATTGCAGTATAGCAAGTTTCATTACCCACAGGTCTAGAAGGAAGCCAAATCAAAATGGCTAGAAGGAGCAAGGAAGGTTTTCTCAATTCTGAAGGTTTACCATGTCTTGAAATCTTGACATAGGCATCTGCATAAAACAATTCTGGAGTTTTAGACTAGGTTACCTTTATCCAACAGTAGAATTTCTTTTTGGTTATGAATCTCTACCACTTTTCAATTTTTTCCTTTGTTTAGAGCCATTTATAAGCATCTTCACTCATTAATTAATTCACTCAGTCAACACGTATTTATTGTGTACATAACACATCCAAGTTATGTATTGCTGTAGGTACTTACAATACTGTTGGTATAAATATAAAATTTATGTCATTCACTGGAAGAATGGATTTCTTTTTATAAAAAGATTTTAGCAAAATAATTTCATTAAACCAAAAGTCTGCATACCGTATAATTTATACACTTAAAATGTAAGGTTCAATAGACCCCCGCACATTTACAGTGTTGTAAAAGAATGAGCTGCTTAAAAACTAAACTTTATTGTAAAGGCAAAATCAACTCACTTGAACAGTCAGGGAGGGACCTAGCCCATCTTTTTTCTAATTTAATTTTTAATACTAACACATAAATTGCAAATATCATGGGCAGCACGATGTTTTGAAGCACATGTACCTTGTGGAATGGTTAAATTTAAGTGGCTGTGCATTTCTTCACATAGCTATTGTTTGGGGAATGATGAAGTATACAATTTCAGCATCTTTCAGAATTCATCTTAACTTAGCAGTCCCGTGGAGAAGCTTCCAGACAGCAGGTTTCAGATTGCATCAGTGGATAGCATCTGAGTGTGCAGTGGCAAATATAAAATAAACAGCATAATCACATATCTAAGCAAATACCACAGAAAGGTAGAAGTAGGACAGACCTGAGAGACTGCATATATGGCTTATGCAAGATCATGATATTTATCAGTTTACATCCAGAAGCAGACATGTTTACACAGTTAGATGTGTGTGTGCATGCATTCTCATTTGTATATATGTTTCTTAGGGAACTCTATAAACAGATTCCATGGGGGAATCTTCGATGATGTTCATGAGGGTGTCCTTTGATTTTCCAAAGAATATGATTTAAATAATTTGGTGAAATTGCAAGAAAGTCACAGCATCTGGTTTAAGTTCATCTATCACGCATAGTAACATGAATAAATGGAGACATTCATCACTATGCACACAACAGAAATTGTGTTCTCCTATTGATATAATTAAATACTCATAGAAACCTAAATGTATAATAGCTTCCAGACCCTTTGTTTAATGCCAAAAATCAATGGCTCCGCTTCCAGTGAACTCGATAGGCATATGTTCCTAGTCAGGACCGTCGTGAACCCTCTCCAGTTTCTAAACATTTATTGCTAGTACTGTAATAATAAACATCTTGCATTTATAAAATGTAATGTTGCCTAGAATTTTTCATTTTTCAAGAATGCAGAGCACACTATCTAATGGCTCTCATATGTCCAGTGTGCCCGCGAACAATTTGTCTTCGGAGCAGAGTGTTAATCTGACACCTCAAGGACAGACCTGTTTTCAGAGGGACTTAAAGAAAAGCTAGAAACATTCATGGCCTCCAATAACTACTGAAAATCCTAGTGCACTGTGGCTGGGACTGCTCGGAGTTCTGGATCACATTACTTTTCCATGCCATATTTTGCTTAAATAAGAGTTATTAAAGATGCTAGTGGATTATTTTTTGACTCATTGTCAAATATGTACATACCAGATACACATTTAATATACGTGCATATATATAAACTGATCTAATGATGACATTTATGGTCCACTTGTTTTGTTTTCATCTGGAATCAGAGAAGGCTGTGTGACACTAATGTACTTTCCATTTGTTTAACCCACTTGCACGTGATAACCCACAGCAGTGATGAAGGAAGCGAATATATTCTTCACTCATAAACACCGTGGGGCAGAGCAAAGTCTGCTCTAAAGACAAATCCAAGATTTTGATCTCAGGTCAAAGGTAGCACATTAAACATACAGCAGTTGTTTATTTAAAAGTAATGTTCCTCAAAGAAAAAAAGAAAAAGAAAACTGGGTTTGCTTAATGGTGTTATTCTGCTTAAAGTGCGAAAGAAAAAGCTTGTTTCATCAGTGGAATAAAAGATTGCTCCCTGTAAAAAATTGATATGGAGGAGAAAAAATACTGAACAAAAACTTAAAGATACAAATAACATTTGCCCTGAGCGCCTGTTTGCTTTTCTAATGTGACAGGTATTATTAATCTCAGCACTCCTGGGGGCTGGAGTGGGGCTGGAATAATCACACCAAGACCTTGCCATAGAAGAATATTTAATACAGGAGTGAGGATGAAACAGACTGAGTGGTACATGTAGCTCACACACAGATTTAGCCATTTCATTAACTCATGTTTTATATTTAAGAATAAGTCCCTTGCCCACCAAAGTTGTCTGCCTCCACAGTATTTTTAATGCTCTTCCTGTTTCTTAGCCCAAGGAAACACTTAGCATGATGCTCTGAAAAAAACAGTAACTTTTCACATGCCCAAAGGAGCTACACCCTCATGCATGCTAACACAATCACACACTTCCCAACGCCACCATCCTAAATTATTTTATTTTCTACTCCAAAATATAAATATACACAGTGTTTCTGACCTGTATTATGTATAGAAGGCTAAGGCAATGTGTAAGGTACCAGTTTTGGGGGGGTGGGTACCGGGGATTGAACTCAGGTCCTTGCGCTTCCAAGGCAGGTGGCAGAAGCACTGAGCTAAATCCCGGGCCCAAGGTACCAGTCTTTACATGAGCATCTGACTGCCTTGTTCTCCACTTACATTTCAGCTACAGCCCTCCCACATAGACTGGAGTGATTCCTGGAGCTTTGGATGGCGCTCAGCATGGGGTGCACAGCCTCGAGCTGTCCATCTCCAGAGCAGAATTTGCCATAAATTCTGCAGCACCATTTTCACACCTCAGAGCAAATCCAGGAGAATCATCAAGGGCTCATATTCCTCTTGTTAGTCTTTCAGAATACTTTCCTCTTAATCTGCTTGATCACAATGACAAAATTAAGCCAAGTCAGGCAAAACTTCCTATAGTTAATAAAGCTAGTGATTCATGAAGCAAAACTGAGACAGGAGTACTTTCTCTGGGTAGCTTATAGTTTACAATATAGGTACATAAGTAGTTTTCACAGCCAGATAGATAATAGGGACACATAGATGATAGAGATAGGTAGATACCTTAGCCTCAAGTTTCCCAAGTGCATGAATAAGCCCAGCCTGCAATAACAGAGGTCATCTTGCACATGTTACTGTGGAGACATTTTCAGGGCTCCTAAGAGCCTCCTGGCTGAGGGTCTCATTTTCTTTGTGTCTCTTTACACTTTAAGGACCTCTTACTGCAAGCTACATCTATCTGAAGACTTTGTACTGCATTTGCACACTCTTTTTTATTTGTGACATGATGAAGATTGTAGCCCAGGAACCCATATAATGTTTGGTTGATTTAGCATTAAAACACAGTGCAAATTCAAGTGTCTTACATTTATCTGCCAAAGTTGTTGCACCCCACCAAAAACCAAATCTTTAGAAAAAGGAATGAAATGAGTATGTAATATCTTAAAGTTGTTTAATCACAGAGTCATTATCTCCAATATTAGGTGATCTATCATCACTTTTTAAAAAAATTAACAGGTTGTAAATCTTTCACAAAATTCTTGCAGAAATTCATTTTTTACACAAAGCAAGATTTGTTTCTCCACAAATTATTTCATACGGTTTATGTGCTTGGTACTACATGGAAAGCCTTCTATCTGGGTAAATATGGATGATATATTTAGTGATCAAATGATACTCATTATTTGACCGTCACTTATATTTAGGCTGTGTTCACTTCCCTCTCCATGATATAGTAATGAACCCTGGATCTTGGTTACTTACTTCACTGACTCAGTCTCTGATACTCATTCTAGACTGTGAGATCGTAGTCAACATAGAATTACAGAATTCACCAGTGTTTGAAGCCTGATCTTCTGCTAATGTCCTACCAAACTGCATACATATGAGCCATGTGACTCATTCAGGGGACTTCCTGGCATTACGGAATATACCTTCAAACTTCATGATAACAAGTTAAATAATCCGACTAGCTGCTAGTTATGTATAGGATTATATTTACTTTTATATATTAAAAGATACCTAGGTGTTTCTATTTAGGACATTTTTCTCAATCTTGCTCACACTTAGGTCAAAAGCTTTCATCCTTAGAAAAGAAAGAAGTCACTTTACAGAACTGTGGAGGAGCTGCAGTCCTAGACAAGAGGCCACACCCTGATTCAGCATCAGGGGGAAAAGTGAACAAAGGCCTCTACCCACCCAAGACTTTTCACAATGGCCAGAAAGTCTCTTCATGTTTTATTGCATATTCTTTGAAAAACAGCGGTGCTTCTTTTCCAGAGCTAATGATTAACTCCTGAGATTTTAATAAATCCAATATAAGGGAATACTTCAAACGTAATGTAAAAGGATCCTAGTCCGTTTTTTTATTTGACTTTTCAGGGAAAAGAACTTTGTCACTCACTGTTTTTCCTTTGCCCTCATCGTGAGGTTTCAAAGACACGAGGAAATTGAAGATCGAAACTTAATCGCCCTGATCATACTGGCGAGTCATGTTGGATAAACATGAAGGCTGCGAAAAATGTCCTCATGAATAAGAAAGAGTTTCACAGTGTCAGCCTAAACACTGGATGTTGGAGCCAGCCACTGTCCCCGGATGTCTTCACAGGGCCTTAGGAATCGCACACCCATGAATGCCATACTGCCGAGAAGTTTTGTATGATTTGTCAGTTTCAGGGAGACAAAAGTTCTAGAGGTAGAGGATCAAGGGAAAGAACACAACACTTTCAGTTCTCCGGGGAGGGCAGAGGTGGCTCTGTGTCCTTCCAATTCCACACACACCTCCCCAAAGACAGTCACACCCTTTACTGAGGCATCGTTGGTTTTAAGTGGCCGGAGAGAGGACCCATGGAGAGCACATCCAAAATTGTGCCTCAGGACAGGAATTGCTTTTCCAATCAGTTTAACAAGAATCGCTAGTAGAACTACAGAGGCTGAAGAGGACTTCAACAAGACTCGTTCCCCTACCTCTGGATCTTTTTCTAGTGAAAGAGGAAAATGGATTGCTAGAAAGAATCCCTGCATGTGAATATTTGGCAGCTGGGCTAGTTGCCTCTTGTCTGCTCAAAAAAAGTGTCGATGTGTTGGAAAAGCATCACTGTGCCAATGCCGCATTCAACTGGATAGGATGCTGCAGCTGACACTGAAAGTGGCTTAGGAAGATGCCAAATTTGCCCCAAATTGTCACACTCATGTATTAACGATCTGCTGCAGTGCGTGTTTGCATAGGGAAAGGACTAGAATCGCTGTTTATGTATAGTTACATAATACACTCAGCAGTGTTTGACTGGGGCATGTTTCTAATTGGAGATTTAAACCAGTAAAAAAATCAGATGGTATAAAGCATTAACAAATCAATACTTTGGGAAAAACATACATTATTATTTTTTTAAGATGCACTGATTTAATTAGTGGTTTAACTCCATAAAATGATAGCAAATATAGATATTTCATTTAGCTAATAATCATTACCACCATTGTAAAACTTTATGAAAAACAAAGTAATAAAATAATAGTAATATTACTTTTCACTACTTTAAATGATTAATGAAATGTTACTATGCCCAAAGAATTAGGCAGGATAATTCACAAGTACATTTCTTACTTCATTATATATGCATTCTAAACTTCGCTTTCATTTATGTTTACAATGAAAACTGTTGTCCAAAATTAGTTCTGATGTCTGTTCAGTTTACTTGCAATAGTGATATTGCAAAGTGGCTTAATTTTTAAATATTGTGCTGAGAAATTCAGAATTGAACAACTTACTCAATGTACATAATATTGTTCAGAATTTATTAGGCTTCAATGCTATAATAAGCCATTTAAAGTAATTTAAAGTAATAAAATATAATATCAGATTCATATTATTTCATCTCTCTTGCTTTATCTGACAAAGGAAATTAAAATTTTAAATATCTCAAGACTACTCCCAAGAGAAAGTAGTGTAACAATGAGGTTTAATTTAAAGAATTATTGATATCTTCATTACTGAAATTTTTTAAAAAGAAAAATTGTGCATTTATAATATTTGAATTAAATGTTTATCTTTCCCCACAGAATACTATGGGCAAATGCTTTTCAATTTGAAAGAGGATAAAGGTAGGAAAAAATCAGAAGTCCTCTATTTCATGCAACAGGCATCTGTTGTGACCCTACCATACACTTGGTATGTACTGGGTAGAACAGATCATTTATAAAACATGTTAATTGATCCTCAAGGCCTTTGCAGTTTGTGTGGGGGAAACAATACACCCAAAATCACCATAACATAATATTAAAAGTAATGTTAGAAAATTTAGCCACTACACTGCATGTGTAAGATTCATAGGTAAGAGGCCAAATAAAAATACAAAACTACTTAGCATTCTGAGAGGTTCTAAGCAAAGTTAAAATTCTACTCTTATTCTTTAAACGTTTGGATTTGGAAATCCTTACCTGTTCAATGAAAAGGGAACAGCATAGGAGACTCTGAAGTTTTGCACAAAGGTTTAAGGCATGGAACTGCTCTTGCGTAGGTGGGACAGGCCAGGCTGCAGGACGACGGACGAAGTCTGCACAGCAAGGAGCTATTTATTATTCACATAATGATCTGAAATAGACATTCCAGGCAGCACTTTCATGTGGTGATGCAAGAAATATTGAGCTGCGCGTTCTAGGACATCATCACCAGCAACGTCCAGCCCACAACAAGGCAAGACGGGGCGAAGGGGCGCCGCTGGCCCACGGAGTGGAGACAGCTATGCCTGCGAAGAACCAAGCGCGCGGCCTCTGCTACCTTAGTCAGGCCCGGGAGGGATCTGGCCACCCATGCCTGGCGCCAGTTGAACTCCAGCAAAGGGGAAGATGTAAATTGATCGGACAGCTCGATGTCTTTATGACAGCTTTCATTCAAATTCTTATTTTCTTGGCAGTCTTTGACATTACTGACATAATTAGGTAGATTTTTGTATCTATTCTCATTCTTTGTATAAAAAGCCTATGTCTTTCTATGTAATATAGTTTTAGTGAGTGAGGTAAATGTTACGTATCCACAAACAGGTTAAATAGGATTAACATAATTCCGTAAATTACTGAGTTATCTTTGTATTTTCTGTTAATAAAAATTCCTTATATTATTATACATGAGAAATTCTGTTAATATTTTTGAGGTACTACTTTAACAGAATACCACTTAGTTTTTCATCTCAAAATTCTTTACAATGCATCCCATTATATTTTTTTCAAGAAATGTTTATTAAAAAATGTATTTTTTTAAAAATTTGGAAGCATATATATGTTCATTTAAGTGTGAAGCCTTATATGCATGAATATATATATATATATATATATGTAATTTTGGATTTTTATATGCATATGTGCAGATTGTGTACATATATTCCTATCTATATGGATATATTGTATATAAAATTTCAAACAAATGTTTTTACACAATTATGTGGGAAAACTCTCATGTTATACTAAGTATAAAATTACAAAATGACCCTTAAATATTAAAGAGTACTTCTAGTGCTAATGAGACATATAAATATGAAACATGGCCACACTGGGTGCTGTAGGAGAGCTATTCTTCCTCAAGCACACCACACCCTGGGCTTATTTCTATAATGTCTACTTACACTTTGCCTGTGCTTTGCCTCACGGTATCAAATCTCCTCACATATTTGTGGAAATCTGTAGAGATGCTGGCAGGGTGAGGACAGTGCTTACCTGGAGCGGCAATGAGACCAAGGCTGTCTTGGCAGCTGTGGCAAGGACACCAAGGGTACCACACCAAGTTCGCCTCTCTGTTCACCAGCCTGCGTGCCTTCATCATGAAGCGTGAAAAGGGTGTGTCAAAGGTCACAAGGCACGGTGTGGATGTGTACTAGGGAAATAAATGCACAGCCCCGTGTTGGGAAAACTTCGGATGACCCTGGGAAAGCAAGTGTTACATGAACACGGAGCTCTGTGATTTAGGAGCAGTAAGTGGAGAGGCTGAAGGCCAGGTGGGGTGAAAGGTCAATTAGTGAAGAGCAGAGCCCTGAATGTTGCTGTGGGTTCAAGTCACACTGGACAACATCCAAGATGTGCTGCACGACAGGCCTCAGGGAGGGGAGCTCATTCTCGTTTCCTTTGTACAAGGAATTGGGGAGGAGGAGAAGGCAGAGCAAGAAGAGGAGGAGAAAATAAAAAGAAGAGGAGGAGGAAAAGGGAGAAGAGCAGGAGGCTGTAACATTGAGTAACTGCTTAGCATATGAAAAAAAATAAAGAAATCAAAAATGACTTTCATGCCAGGAGTGGTGGCGCATGCCTGTAATCCCAGGAATTGGGAGGCTGAGACAGGAGGATCGCTGTGAGTTCGAGACCAGCCTGGGCTACACAGTGAGTTCCTGGTCTGTCTCAGCTACATAGTGAGACCCTGTCTCAAAAAAACCAAAACAAAAGAAAGTGGCTTTCACTATTTGTTTCACAGGTGACTGTCAGCATTTATCTCATAATAGAAGACAGAAAAGCCCCTGGTGTCAAAGCTGGAGGACTAGAAGATGTCACTTGTGGACAGAAGCTCAGCTACTGCAATGATCACTTTGTAAATCTCCACACCTTCAAGAAATGTTCCAACAAATGACCACTGTCTGAGATTTGAATGTAAAAATGGATGCATGAGGTTTCTGTGGATTCTAATCACTGTGCTTTATGAAGACAAATACAACAGAATAAAATCTCACATAGATGGCTTCACACATCATTAACAGCATTCATCCAAGCACACAGTGCTGTCACCCAAGGTGACAACATTCAGGGGCTTTGCTCTTTGCAAAGAGGTGCTCATTGGTGCGACTCATGGAGCAAGAGGAAGACGCGTGACTTCCAGGTCACTGCATGCCTGGCCACCAGGCATTGTGTGGCAATGGCCCGAACAACTGAATGGCACTGAAGCCCTCTGGGAAAGATTTATGTACAGAGTTTTTGCACTCAAGGAGGACACATGGTGAACCATTATGAATAAATGATGAGAAAGAGGAATCATCAACAAAGTGAACGCTGTACTTTATGACCAATTCCAAAAGCTATGCACAGGTGATCCATGCCAAGGGGAAGCTACTTCCTGTAATGGTAATTAGCTTCAAAGAAGCCAAAGACAAAGACGTGGAGCATTTTCAGATTTCACTCTGAGCAACAGCGACACTCGTGAGTCCAAAGCAAACACAGCAATGGTGGGCTGGAAGAGTGGTCAGCGGTCACTGGATGGACAATGCGACTTACTGACCCACATCTGGGTTACGTGGAAGTATTATTCTGAGGGTGAGGATGGTTCCCTGTCTTTCAAAATGGTCTCATGTCTGTTGTAGCATGGCTCAAAGAATTCCAAACAAAAACAGGAGTGTGAGCAAGGCTCTATTGTGCGTTGATTTTAAAATTCAAAACTGCTAAATCTCAGTGTTTCAGGACCTCTGGTTCAGCAATGTCAATAGCAGCATGAAAATAATGGAACCCTCAGCTGCTCTGAGTTTTCCAGTTAACTGTTCCTCTTCCACCTGACCCAGCCAAACCGCCGTCTTGCACACCCAATGACAATTACCATTCAACTTCTCTTTCCCACCTTGTTTCTGAACCTTTAGTTTCAAGTTCCTACTTCAGCGAGTTCCAGTCTACTCCAGGAAATCGCTATTGAAGAAGCACTTAGTAATACCTCAGTCCTGCACCGTGTGTTCTCTGTTGCTGTGACTTCTCAGCCCTTGCAGAGTTACTGCAAACACAGACTGCCAGGAAAGGAACTATCATGCTATGGGTTCAGTCACACTGGACTTGGAAACCCAAGCAGCAGGGCAGATTTCATTCTCGCAGCTGTAACTTGCCAACTTCTGTGGTATAAACTGTTCAGATATGGTCTCTGTGATTGGACCACTGGTTTCCCAGGTAAGCAGGCTGCACTTGGTACTCAGAAGTAAGGTCTGCTCCCAGAATCAGGGCTGGTTTCAGGAATCCACTGTCACGAGAAGACCTCCACAGAAATGATGTCCGGGGTCTTCTGAGGCTAAGCTGTCAGCAGCTCACAGTTTCCTTAAGACCTCTTGGAAGTCTTGCCTTGAATGGTTCCTGTATGAAGTTAGTTCCCATTCCCCCGATAAGGCAGCAGAGAAATAAAGTACCAATGTTCCAGGAGACAACACCTATTGGGGGCTGGCAGCTGGAGTCAATGCCCGAGGCAGGCAAGAATCCACTGGGCCGCCAGCCCTGCTGCACGGTTAGTGTGCAGCTGATCAAAGCTCAAATGGAAGAACCCAGCTGAGTGCAGACACGAGGGCTGTGACCGATAATAACACCATGTCTGACAATAAAAGAAAAAGACAATCACCCAGTTTTCTTAATTCTATATTTTTGTATAATTACATTTTTTTTCAAAAAAAAGTTTATCACATTGCATTTGACCTGTTATAAATGAACACTTAAAACAAGGAGTGTAAAGGATTTAGTGTAATGTATTTACAAATCCGACACATTATTCTTCTGTTAATCAGAAGCAAGTGTTATAAAGCGCATCACACTCTCACAGCGGATGTGACTTCTGCACACTGTAGAGAAGGGGTTGAAGAACGCAGGTGAGAGTGCGCCGCACTGTAAATTCTCCCACTGCACGCACAGGGCGTGGAGTGAGGCAGGCACCGGCACGGACAATCTCTGAGGTTTAGAAAGGAATTGCTACCACTAGCAGAGAATCTACACAGCCCATGCTAGGCTGCAACTGTACCATGTGGGGTAAGGTACATAGGATTTGTCACCACTCGGTGCACAGATGCGGCTCTGCGTAAATATCCAATTATTTGATCTATCCGAATAGTTGCAGGAATGACCCTGGTGGGCTTGTAATGAAATTACATCCGATATATTTGAATTAAAATTTTTGTTACTATTAGATTTAGGCTAAGAAGCTAAATGTGTTTTAAATGAAAACAATCTTTTCATCTGGCTTTTTTGGGCTTTTAAAAAGAAGTGACATGTCTGAGAAATACAATTTTAAGTACCTGTTTCAAGTTCAGAGATAAACTAAGGGCATTATGAAAAATAAGCCATGGAACCATTAACAGTTGCTTTCTTTTTGCTTCCTTTTGATTACATAACAGTGGAAAGAAAGCAAGACACACTTGTACACAGCATGTATGTTAATGGGAGCTGTGTAGTCTCAGACTGCTCACATGTTTGCAGAATTGAACGTGTAAAAGACAAATGTGTGATATACTTGCACTAATTACTACTAACACTCTGATCTAGAAAAACGGGAACTAAAGTCTTGTTGTAGAATCTAGAATATTAAGTATAATACAAGTAGTGAATACTCTTTCGCAGAGCATTTCTTGGACCCAAATATGAAAAAATTTTCTTTACTTCATTTTATGGTTCTGACAGAAAAAGAAAAAAAAAAAAACAGATGTCAGACTTGGCTTATAAAATCAGCAGACACCTTTCTATGTTTGGGCCAAAAACTCCTGAAACAGATCCAGAGAAAGCAGCAGTTCTGATGGGATCTTACAGTATGTTTGGACATTCCATATTTCACTGTGTATAGGAAGAATTTACATTACAAAATAGTGTGTACCTGTGTCTGCAAAGGTTCAGACACCCAACAGAAGAACAGATGTCATGTATATTTGGATACACTGTAAACAAGGGGAAAATACATCAACATAGTAGAGACACAACTTGATCAGGAAAGAGTAAACAGACATTTACTCACCACATTAGAGTTCCGGCTGTGCACATATATTTCAATAGGCATATGCTAAAAGTCTGGAAATTAAGCCACCTATAGGGTGAAAAGCTTGAAAGTGCATTGTTCTCAGATTCGATTACGGTTCAACTTAGAAGAGTGTATTTTGCCAGCACCATTGGATTGATATCCCAAGGGCTGGATTCAAATAAGACTTGCACCACACATAGACAAATGAAAGCTTGCAGTTGGACGCTGCCGTAGCCAGTCTGCTGTACAACATCTCAACTTTTGCTTCTTTCTCTGGGGCTCCCAAAGGCAGATTAGGTATTTTGAATAAGAGAGTTTCTTCTTAAGTGGAAATACACACAGAAAAAATAAATGGAACTTTGATGAAGAAGATAGCAGACTCTGGAAGCCGGAAGCTGTAACAGTGCAGCTATGCCCACAGCTCGGGTCGAGCAGTAACTTGAGGGAAACTCAAGGACAGTACAGAAAGGCTCTGAAAATATTCCTAGCAGAATGGTGAGAGGGAATGTAAATTTAATTTCAAATGCAATTGCCTATCTGGATGTATCCTCATAAAACAAAACAAATCTGGATTAGTTTAATTGTTATTTCAACTGGCAATTACTTTAATTACCAATATTACCTAGCTGGTGTATTATGGAGGATCCGTGTGCTGTTAAAGATACAATGAGATTTGCTGAAAAGGAGTTTTTATTATCTGGATCTTATTTAAAATTTCCCATATGCTCCTGAACCAGAGATAGAAAAAAAAATTATAATCTTTCAACACTGTAAATTTTTCCCAACACTTGTCTCTAACCAGTAGCTGACATATTCTGTGTTAGATAAGTATCACGACAAAACTGCACTATTTCCTTGCATATAAGGCAGAATGTCTCATAAACTAATCTCTTAATTTGAAGTCAGCCGTTATTTGTGATGGTTTTGAGACTCTAAAAAGGAAATCTTTGATGTCACTAAAAAGCTCTTCCTATAGATTTATTTTCCTTCTTATAATCACATGCATGAAGTATAGAAAACACATTAATAACCTTGATCAGATTATATCATTTTTATGAAATTCTAAATCCTAACAGTATAATTCCTGGAGTTCTTGTTACAAAATATTTTCCCATTTGTCCCTTTAAAAGGTTATTTAACTGATGTTTTGCTAGTTTTAGGCAGGCAAACATATCATCAAAACTTTTACATTTAAAACTTACTTTTCAGAAGCCCCTGAATTTAGCCTACTTTGCAGTAATTTTCTATTTGAAATTAGAAAAAGTAAAATCTCAAGATTTTCAGGATCACTATCAAAAGCGCATTAGTTTTCCCTCCTTAATGGGAAAGATAGCGCAATGAGGCACTGTCCATTGAAGTTCACTTCTGAAGAATTTCAAATGGCTTCTGCACACTTCCCTGTGGAACACTACAGCCACAGAGCAGTAAAGCATTACTGAGATCACTGGAGCTTAGGGAGAGCCTTTTATGATATTAGGTAACCTCCTGGAAATATGAGTCTGGCCTACCTTCCCCAAGTCTGAGACACACTGGAAAAATCCAGATCTCCGGAGACCTGCATGCCACCATAAACAGAACTACAATTGTGTTTTTAAAATGTGTTCCATCATTCTTGAAGTAAGAAGAGAGACTGTTGTTTTATCTGTATCCCTTATACATGCAGCCCATGAATACTGAATCATACTGGGAAACGCAATCTTGAAATTGCATGCAGTGCAATCTCTCAAGCTAAAATGAGAATTGAAGGGAGCTTCTTAGATTTTTATGGGTTCTGTCAATTCATTGCTCACGTATTAATTCATAGTTTATTGATTCACAATTACACAGAATATTAATAAACGACTGCATTTGTTACAAGCATTTTACTTTGGAATTGTAAAACCATCAGCTCAATTCTTGCCATCCTGCTTTACTGGGCACCGATTTAACTCCCTGCAGACTTAAGCTCCTCACTGGTGAGGTGCAGACAATGCCTTCCAAGCTTGTTGATATGTTCAACAATTATCTTGTGACCAGGACCTGAGTAACTCTGTCCAGGGATGCAGCAAGGCTGAGCAGCTGAGGGAAGAAATGGAAGTCAGCAAGCTCTCCCGTCTGCAAAGCAGGGGTTCTGGTCATCATGGCTCTGATGCATACAGCAATGATGCTAAATAGATGAATACAAGCAGAAGGTCTGATGGTGCCTTTTCATAAGTGCTCGTAAGAGAGAGGAACATGTTGGGGAGAAAGACATGGCTGACTGGCACAGAGGAGAGGAGTGCATTGCCCCTTAGATCCTGCTGAGTCCTCTCAGTGCTGTTCCAGCTCGCTCCCTGATACTGGGGCTCAGGCAGTGCAGCCCAGTTCTCGATGCCTCCACAGCTACTCATCTGCATCAGAGCGAGGGCGCCGGTCAGCACTGGGTGTCTGGGTGCCAATCCAGCCTCATGTCAGCCCTTGCTCTGATTGTGGGGCTCTAGCTGTGGGTATTTCTTTGCTGCTTCCTCCCTGGATCCATCGGACTCCACCTCACTTAGCCTGGTGCACCCTTCCTACCTTCCCACGGGCCTGGATCCTTCATGTTATTTAGGTCTTTGATCAAATAATATTTCACCAGAGAGGCTTTTCCTCAACCACACTGCTGAACTTGCATCCCCAAGCCCAAACCCACCTGTGGTCCTTATCTCCTTTTCTGCTCCTTTTTCTTCCCTCTTCTACCCAATCATTTTCCTCCATGATTTGGACCATTTCACATTCTACAAATTTACCTCTTACCTTGTCGACTGCCATCCCACTATGGTGTAAACTCCATGAGGAGAGAACTGTTATTTCTTGCTCACAGTTCCGTCCACATTGCCTAGGAGAAGGCCTGCTAAATAGGAACTGATCCATAAATATTCGTTCATCAGTTTAATCTGTGGGGAGATTACTGGAAAACGTGACATTTATGCTGGAAAATGATGGGGAGGGAAAGAAAAGAATCCAGAGGGGAGGACATTGAAAGGAACAACTCCTGAAACTAACAGGGCCTAAGTCTAGGGAGGAGAGGAAATAGATTGAGAGAGATTTGCCTCACATACAGTAGGAGATGACACAGTAGTCAGGGGACACATGGTATAAGCAGTCTGCTTAGCAAAAGACAAAGTTTATAATAATCCCCCTCTATTAAGAAAGGAAATAAATCAGTTAAAATCTGAAGCAGTAGAAAAAGAAACATACAATTTATGTTTTATAATAGCCAATTAAAATGAAGAGGGAGTAAGAAAAAAAGCAGGAAAAGAAAAAGAAAACAAAGATGGATGAGATCTGAGAGAGTTCAACAGAAAGAGTTCACCAAAAGTGAAAAAAGAATTTCAGAAGGGAAAACAGAAATCAGCCCAATACCCATCAGACAGCTAGAGACTGAAGGAAAAAAGTAAAAACAAAAATTAAAAAATAATCCTTTGTTTGGTCTTTCACCTGTGGGAAGGACACTGCGTTCAGAGATCAGAGACGGCTTTATCAGAAGACAGGGTTGTGCACAGGACACAGGCAGGAAGAGAAAAGGGTGCAAGGAAGGACTGAGGAATCTGGGCATGCATGACACAAGTCAAGGGTGGTAGAGCAGGACAGAGTAGACTACTGTGAGCTTCCGATTGGAAGAAGAGGATTCTGAAATAGTGGAGGCCAACAAGGAAATGTAGATGGCAGAAAATGGAGAAGAGCATTATGCCTGCTGGGACTAACTTCCTTCTGTTGTTGCTATCTCTGGTGGTGCGTTTTTAATTTGAAAGCATGCTCTTTGACATCAGTGAACTGCTAACTTCCCCAAGCCCTGCGTCAGGCAGCATTCCTGTCACCTCCTCCTCCCTCCGATCCTGCTGACAGCTCTGTCTGAGCCCGGCCTGCTCATCCTTCGGCCTGGACACCCGCCCACTCAGCACCTCCTGGGACACACAGTCTGGAGCATGCCTCCGCCCTTGGCGCTGCGCCCACTGACTCCAAGGCTGACTGGCAGCAATTCTACCACTTGATCCCTGTTTCATTTTTATATTTACAAAACATCTCTGGAGAGCACAGCCTGTGATTTATTATCTCAGCCAGGGGCCATGAACACGAAGGCGGCTGGCTGCACCCGCAGGCATACACAGAAATGCTGAGGGGCAGCTTTCCCATAGGGAGACTGTCCTGCCTCATCTGCCCTGCTGTCCCCACTTCTGTCCCTCAGGGACAAACTGCAGCATGGAAGAGGAAAGTTCCCACCAGGGAACGGAACCAGCGGCCCCAGCAGAGACAGCAGGGTTACTGAGCAAGGGTGATTGGCCACAGGCAATACTGAGCACGTGGCTTCCATCTTCCTTGTGCACAGAACTGCATCTGGTGATGAGCAGGGTGAGAGAAAAAGCCAACTAAGACTTCACTCTACCTTTCATCTACAGACAGATAAAATAAACCAACAGCCGGACGTCATGTGTGGGCTAAAGTTTCACAATTATTGCTGTTTTGTTTTTAAAAACCTAGCCATTTATAAAAGGAATAGCTTTTCTTTTTAATTTTTTTTTTTCCCTAGAGAAACCCTGCCAATGTTTTAGACAACTACAGAGAAGGCTTACTTGTAATGAGCCAAATGTTTCATGACGTAATTCAGGGTCATTTTTCAGAGAAATACAGTCAGTTCTCATCATTCACGCTAGCTATGTTCATGGAAGTCACTACAGCCCTGAATCAGCAAATAAGGAACCACTGCTCCCAGGGAAATTCAAAGTTAGGCTCAAGCAGTGTATAATCTTGTGTTAAGCTGTCGAAGAGCCTTCTGTTAAAGACCCTGTGCTAAACTGTATTGAATGTTTATTGCTGATTCCTTCACCTTGACTCCAGGACAAACAGGTGTACTCCTTATGCTGCCACAAGCTTAGCCAGCAACGTCCCCTTCTCTGTGCTGAGTCAGAGCCTCAAAACTGTGCCCAGAGTCAACTTTAAACAGTGATATCAGAAGAGAAACGCGTAAGAATGGGCAAAGTGTGGCAATAAGCAGACAACAGAGAGGACGATTTTCACACTGGGTGAAAGGAAAAGGCGGAGCACCGCCTTGATCCACCTCGCTGGGCACACATCGTGTGGGACTCACGTTTGCAACGCCGTGTGTCTGTGGATGACCAGGATGTGCTGTAAGGACTGGTGTGTGGATGGCCAGTAGGAGGTTTCTGGCGACAGCGTGCAAAGACAATGAAGATGAGGGTAAAAGGAACCGGCCACTCCCAGCCTCACGCCTTGTGTCCTTGGCACATGAGGACTAGAGAACAGCCCGCTGAACAGGAACACCCGGCCTCCACCTTTAGCCTCTTCTGTCCCAGCATCCCCTGCCGGTCAGCTTTCTGTTGCTATAACAACACGTCTGAGGTTATCAAGGAGGAAGGGTCCTCCTGGCTGTCAGTTTCAGGGGTCTCAGTCAGCTGGCGCTGCTGGCTGAGAGGCTGTGGGCAGGTGGACACCAGGGCGGGAAGCGCACAGCCCGGAAGAGCTACTTACCTTCACACCAGCCATGGCATCCGCACAGAGGAAGGACCAGCCCTGTGACCTCACTTCCTGTCTAAGGCCCCACCTCCGGAATTTCCGGGGTCTCCCTGCCTGGTAGCGAACTCTGCAGTTGGGCCTTGAGCAGATCATGGGTCCAGTCCTGGAGGCTTTTTCAGACGTGGGGAGCTGCCGTCCTCTGTCGGGCTCCGCACTCCTGCTGACCCTGCCCATCCAGTCAATCTGGACGCACAGGACACCGTGGGGGAACCGTAGCGGGCGCCTGTGGTCGGGCTCTGCCTGATCCCGTAGCCAAGGCACCACGGTACCCACTTGCCCTTCAGCCAGGCCCGTGGTGTGGTTGGACCCCGGGGTTCCTACATCTACTGCTCGGCGCGGAGAGGCGTCCAGGCCACGAGACCCATCTGCTCTGGGTCTGGCGAGCCAAGGCCCTCTGCCCCTGTACCGTCCCCCAGCTGCTTTCGTAGCCCTGATGCGTCCCTCACGGACTGTGGCCTCCACCTCCACTGCAGCTCCTGGCTGAGCTCCTGCCTCTCAGCGCAGCTCCACCCGGGCTCAGAGCCCATCCGGGATTTTCCTTGGAGAGAAAGAGAATAGTGTGACTCGAGATGATGTGACTAAGCCGATTTCCGTGGTCCAAACCACGCCAACTCGGGGTTCTCTGTGCACGTAGGTCTTTTTGCTGCTACTCTTTTCCTAATAACTTAATCTTAATTTCTTGATCCCTGAACCTAATTCCTTCAAAAGCTGCTCCACATCATCTCTCCCCCACTGGGGAAGTCATCGGTGGCATGCCCTTCGAGGTTGACTCTTAGATGAACTAACTTGAATTTAACTTATATGACCTTGGCTCACTTCATTTCTCCCTGCCTTTCCAGTTTGCCTGTCCATTTTGAGTATTGAATCTATCTTTTCTAAGTGGTCCCCTGCACATCCTCTTTGGAAGGAAGATGTCACCTGCAGTTGATGAGCCCATTCCCTGCCTTATTTTCCAGGTCATTGGAGAGAGAGAGAAGTGGCTGCAGAGGTGACACGCACCAGACCCTCGCTCCTTCGGGCCAGCTCACCCACCAGCCCCTGCTGGTCTGCGCCACCTGTCTGACCCTCTTTTTTGCTGAGCAGAGTCTCACAGCGGCAGCGTTCACTTAGCATTTGAGGGAGAAAGCATTTTGCCTCTGCCTCGCTAAAATAATGGGAAACAGCAGATGACGGTTTTTAGACATTAACCTCTCCTATACGGTGAGTAGCATTTTTAGTTTTTGTGGTCAGCTCTGCAATGCAGCCTGCCATAGATATGGTGCCGAGCATCCCAGTTGGTCATCCTTGCTTTGGCGCGGGGTTGTGTGTGAGTTCCATTCTCCTTTGTATCTGTGCTTTCTGTCCCATGCTGAGGAGTTACCAAAAGAAAAGGCTCCCATAGGATTCTTGGAATTTTCCTTTACTCTTGTTAAATCCCAATCCAAGCAATATCTATACATTTCTACCACAGTTGCCAAACTGGTGGAAAGATTTTTTTTTTTTCAATGATAGTATTCTTCCGCCTAAACTGTGATGCTGGCAGAAGGAAATGGATGGTGAATATTACATGGCTTCCATTCTGAAACTGACCTTCAAAATAATGCAACTCTTAGCTGGATGTGGTGGTAGCACACACCTGTAGTTCCAACCCTCTGGGAGGCTGAGGACAGAGAATCTGAGTCCTCCTGCCCAGACTAGGCAATTTAGCTGCTTAGCAAGATCCTTTTTTTGGGTGTCAGGAATCGAACTCAGGACCTTGCTCTGGCAAGCAGTGGCACCACTGAGCTAAATCCCCAGCCTGCAAGATCCTACTTTGATGGACAAAAGTGGTTTGGGAATGTAGCCCAATGTTAAAGGCCCTGGGTTACATCCCAGGTACTGCAAAAATAAAGTAAAATAAAACAAAACTCCTAATGTGATATTCAAGATCTCCTTTTTACCTTGTCCTCTGTGGCTGAGGATTTTAAGCCAGAGTTGAAGCTGAGTGTCCTGATGAGCACACGTGATTGCTGTCACTGTCTTCACAATAACTGACATTGCTGAAAATAACTGCTGGAAACACGGACTGTGCATTTTTATTATTGATATTTTGCCAGTCTTTTTATTTTACCACCATAATATTCTCAGTTCCTAGTATTTGAAAGCATTTCCCTGAAGAGTAGGCACGGGTGTCTTGGTAGCACCTAGGGAAGCTGTTTCAGTGTCTAAGAATAATTCATCAGGGAAAGTGGAGTGATTTCTAAATTCAAAAGGTCACTGTTGGAAACAGTATTCATTAATTAAAAAGTATCAGATAAAATGTGCATTGCTGTTGGGTGGGTACAGTTGCACATATGTGTAAACCCAGCTATTTGGGAGGTGAGGCAGGAGGGTCACAAGTTTAAGGCCTGTCTGAACAACTTAGCCATGCTTAGGCTTAAAATGAAAATTTTTAAAAGGTCTGGGATATAGCTCAGTAGTACTATGCTTGCCTAACATGTGTGATACCCTGGTTTCATGTGCAAGAACCCCCCGACACACAAAAGAATGTAAATTTTACATTGTCAAGTGTTAAACAAGCATATATCAAATTTTCAAATATTGACATTTATAAAAACATGTATAATATAAGAAAGTGGAATTAGAAACATTTTTTCTGTTAATCAGACATTTCTCCAGCAGGTTTTTCTTCAGTGCTTACTACATACACACTATGTATGTCAAACTAGCTCCATTTAATAGATTCAGTGGAGTTAGTATATTAAACATTACCAACACAAAGAATTTCTGCAAAAGAAAAAGCGCACATATATGAGTAATCTAAAGTATTATCAAGTGACCCGTTTTTACTATAACTATTTTTTGCTAAAGATCTAAAGGTTAGATGATTTGAGGAGTTCGGAAGAGTTTATTAATTAGAGTTTATATAATTGGACACAGTACATATTGAAATAAATCATTTTGCTCTCAATCATTGCTGTGCCAAAATCTGGATTTACTAAGTAGACTGTACTGCCTGTACTTTCCCATCACATAAATAAAAGGACACATGTAGCATGCCACTGAGAAATATTCAAGTATTGTACAGTGATTATTTGAACAATGAAATCCAGCTTTTACTGCTTTGATACTTCCTGCCTAAAGGACTTTCAGCATTTGTTTTAGTGTTTCAGATTCCTCAGACCTCTGTAAAAAGCAATGTCTAAATATGTACAATACAAATGTGCTCCAGTAAACTTTCACTATATCATGGTGACACGGTTTAAATCTGGGTGATAGGAAAACAGTTTCTTTTATACAACCTTATGGAAATAGTGTTAAGTATGGAAATGCAGTTAGTGGTTCTTTTCCCAGAATGTATACGGAAGAAACTAAGTGTTTTGCAGCATTTCAGAGTCAGTGCTGGAAAGTCAAACTAGCTCCATCCCTTTGAACACCCATGGATCCCAGATTGGCTCCCAAGAGGGGTACAGCAGAGTCTTCCAATAACTTGCAGAATGCCAACTGCCTCCACTGTTTTGGTCTGTATGCCTGTTTAGTTAACTGGTACCTTGTAGCCTCCTTTATTTCATCTGTAAAACTGGAAAAAGGTAGGAATTATCCCACATATTTTCTGTACAAGATAAAATAATTTAAATTTTTAAAGTGAGTTATTAGTGTCTTCTGTCTACTACAACACATTGAGACAAACATGATTAGCAAAACTTGTTAACAGAAATGCATTATTTTGTAATATTGGGGACCAGAGCCAACAGTGAAGGAAGTATTGGTTTCTTTGGGAGCCCCAGAGGATCCTCAGCCTCTCACTTCCCTTGGCCACTGGAATCTTGGGTGTAGCTGGGCATGCAGGTGCTCACACAGGTCTCTGCTCTCCCTGACAAGGCATTTGCTCCACTCGTGCAGAAAGCCCTCCCTGCACTCAGGGCTGACCCTCAGTCTGAGCTGATCCCACCTCACAGTTCTCAGCTTTGTTACATCTGTAAAGACACCATCCACCACCTGCCTTGCAAGTGCAAGGACCCAAATTCGATCCTTGGTACGCCCCTCCAAAAAAAAAGACACCATTTCCACAGAGCTTGGCCTTCTGGGGTTCCTGGCAAACCTGCACTTTGGAGAGGACAAGAGTCCAGTTATTCTGAACAGGGCTTCATACGGAGTAAGTACTCAGTATATAGGAAAGAATAGTTGGAATAAATGTAAATAAGTATTAGAAAAACTGATGTCAAATTCTGTAAATTGCAATAAGGAAAAGATAATCTCTTCATTCGATAATGTTGGTAAAATGGGATAGCTACATCCAGAAAAATGAATGTAAGTTTCCATGTTATATCGTTAGTGGAATCAACTCACAGTGAACTACAGTTTTAAGTGAACCCAATACTGTAAAGAAAATAGGGGAAAACCCCATGACATTGGTCTAGGTAGAGTTTTTTTAGTTTTGCTTTATTTAATCACAGGCATCAAACGCAAAAATAAACAAATAGGATTTCACTAAACTAACAAGGTTTTGTAAATCCAAATCACAGAATGAGGGAAAATATCTTCAAAGTATATATCTGACAGAGGATTAATACCCAAAATACTTAAGGATCTAAAACAACTCAATAATAAGGGAGAAAATAACCCAGTTTTCCAAAATATGGTCAAAGGACCTGCATAGACGTTCCTTAAAAGAAGACACAGGAATGGCCAACAGGTAAATGAAAAACATCCCTAATCATCATAGAAACACAAAGTAAACCATAATGAATTATTAATCACAAACGTTGTAATGACATCAAAAAATGAAAGATAAGGAAGTGCTGATGAGGATGTATAGATAATAGTGAACTTGTACCCTTTTGATACAAATGTAAATTAGTGCTTCTGCCATTATGGAAAACCATGTGGAAGTTCACTGGTTAGAAAGGCAAAGGAAACAATGAGACCAACAAGTCAAGGGGATATTAGCTCTCCTGAGTTTACTTCCTCATTGAACACAATTTCTAAGCTCCAAAATAAATCTAAATATCCAACAGTAGGTACTTAGATAAAGAAAGTGTGGAACATACATACAAGGGAATATTCTTCATCCTTGAATAAAATCTTGCAACTACATGGATGAACCAATACAATACTGTGTTAAATGAAGAAATAGGGTGCAGAAAGCATGATCTCACTTTCTGGACTCTCACAGAGCAGGAAAGAACATTACCACATGGTTGGGTGGAGTCAGAATTAGATAACAGGAATATGATCAAAAGACTCATTATACAACACAATTACTGCAATTAATGAATCATATTATTGAAAATTGCTAAGTGTATTTTAAGTATTATCACCACAAAAATAAAGTAATGCATCCATTAATCAGCATGATTTAGCTTTTTCACAGTGTCTGCATATGTTAAATCATCATAGATATGACAAATATAGCAACTTTCATTATTAAACACTTTATAAACATTAATCAAAACTAAACTTTACCATCTCAAAAATATATTATTCACATGATACAATTTGTCACTATTATCAAAACAATGACTGTATTTGTGTTGCCACAAATAAATCAGGTAAGTGTAACATCAGGATTAAAAAAAAAAAACTTCAAAAATGAAGCATATATTGTTAATGTTAAATAACATTATTTCGAGAATATAAACACTGAATTCATAAGGAGTATAGAATCTGTTGAAAAATATGGTCAGAGGGAGAAAAGAACATAAGGAATTTCAAACCTGTAATATTTTTACTAGACTTAAAATTTTAATTTGAAAGAATATCGAGAAGACAAAAACCAATGGGAATACATAAGGCTAGGAGGCAAAATATTAGTTTATTTTTAAGTATAAATGTTGCTAAAAAGCATTAAAGTTGTTACAGAAGGGAAAGATATCCCATGTTCATAGATAGGAAGACTTAATCTTGTTAAAAATATCGGTTCTACACAAATTGATCTATAGATTCCAATGGTGTATTTTTCAAAGATAAAAATGATAGAAATGATCTATCTATAGGTAGAAAAATCTATTCTAGCATTTATATAAAATGTCAAAGTATGTTGAAAAGCCAAGATCATCTGGAATACAATAAAGTTAGGTATGTCACACTTCCTAAGCTATATAGACATATAATAGGATAATAGAATAAAGAGCACAGAAATAAACATATATGTGATCAAGTGATTTTTTTCAATAAGGATGCTGGGATAATTTAAAAGGGAAAGGATAGTACTTTCAAAAAATGTTGAGAAACAACATTCATGTATAGAATTAAATTGTAGTGTTATGTATGTAATATACAAAAAGTAATAAAAATGGGTTGAGTACCCAAAATGAGCTAAAAACAATGAAACAGAGGAAAGCATAGTGACATTGGATTCAAGAATGAGTTCTTGACTTAGACGTAGAAAGCACAAACAAAAACAGAAAAATAAATAGTATGACATTAAAATTTAAAATATGTGTGCACTAAAGAACACAATCAAATATGGAAAGACTTTGAACCGGGAAAAAGTGTTTGAAAATTTGTATAGTACAAATGTTCTACATGACAGAAATCCACATAATGCACATTTTGAGCTCTCTTCTAAATTACAAAAGTATTTCAAAGAAGTATCTTAGTAAAATATCTTGTTATTTTCAAAACTGAATTATCACAAGTAAGCACAAGGTCATATGATAAAAGTTTTTGATGTTAAATAGCTAGGATTGGGAAACTAGAAATAAAGACAATGAGTCTCTAATGGTTTGAAAAATGATGTTGTATCTACTTTGGAACACAATTTCCAGATTTGTATTACTTGAGCAAAGAAGAAAAATCAAAAGCATTGATTTGAAGGGTCCATTTTAACTCAAGCCTGTCTTTTTATCTCTAATTGGTTACTAAATTTTGCTGCATATAGTTTTAAAATTCCCTCTGAATCTTAGCTTCTGTTCGTTTCTAATGTTGGTCAGCCAGATCCATCTGGACATCCCACAAAATTAAATTTGGTAGGTTTTCTACATTTTGATAAATAATACGAGAAAAACTAAGACATAAAGTTTTGCAAGTTAGTTTAGGCATTTGCTATATGATCTAATCAGGATGTTATAAATTGGCTATGCAGAGAACATGAACTATCCAGGCTCGGCCTTGCATTCGTTCCATTTCATGAAATTCTAGTCTAGAGATCTCAGCACCCTTAGACTTCACAGCAAGGGTGGTGATTCCATTTATTGATGAGAGTGGGGGAAGTTTAACTACCCTTCAGGGGTAGAATCAGGAATTGGATCAAAGAGTATTTTGAAATCTGTTCTTTGCAGTGAGCAATGGTCCTGTGGTGTGGGTGTGGGGACAGAACAGACCACGGAAGTGGATTCTGTGCACCCATGAGGACAGAGCGGGTCTGCGGGCAAAGGGCCGCCAGCTCCTGAGCTACTGCAGCAGCCTCAGAGGCAGTCTTGCCTGTTTCTAATCCTTTCCAATTAATCTTTCTAAAATGTATTTATTATGCTAGGCACTTACCAAAAAACCTAACAACATTCCTTTGTCTGACACAGTTATACTCTCTAGACTTTCTTCAGGGTTCCCCAACCCAACCTTTGTCTGAAGAGACTGTTTCAGTCATCATTTCTGGGTACACAGCAACTTGCCACCTCTGAATCCATGCAGCCCACACCAAACTCTCATTCCTCTGACCTCTTATAAAATTTACTGTCTGCACACTCTTTCTGACCATTAAATTTCATTTACTTTACTGGGGATGTATATTTTCATTCCAAGGAGTTTATAAAATGTTGAGGTCAGGTACTAGGTCTTACCCCGTGAGATCAAGATAAAAGCTATTTACTATTTGTTGAATTGAATTAAAATTATCTGAAAATATTAAAAGATGGTAAAAAACATTATGGTTTTCACTGTTTGGGTTAACAATAACATTTCTGTTATTAACATGAAACAACATTTCTGTTCATAACAATTCTGCATTTAACTTGCAAATTTTGATATTTGTCTAGACAAAATTGTGAAATTTGATGGGAATGTTTTAGTCATTTTTCTTTAATCTGAATTTCCTCATCTACAACATTTTCCTAATTTTGCATTCACTCATATGTACCTTTTTCTACGAATGACTTTTCTTTACTTGGTTCCCTCTTGGGGAATTACAGTTTTAAGGCTCCCAGGCTACATAGAGCTACAGTATTCCCCACTCCTGTACCGTATTTGACACCCCAAGATGTTGTATTCCCCAAGGGAATTCTGCAGTGCAACTTATCTTTGAAAGTCTTCCTGTTTAAGACTTCCAGAGAAAACAAGCTGTATTATGTATGTACTCCTCAAGATGAATGTAAGCTGCATGTACTGCAAGCGTACTAAATATATAAATAAATAATAAATTGATAAAATCCACTTTTGACAACTGCACTGCCTTCATCATTCTAATTAGGGACAAACTGAAAGCATTCCCTCTATGATCAGGAAGAAAAAAGATTTTTTTTCACTGTGTTCAATATAGTACTCAAGATTTTAGAGCAATCAGGCAAGAGAAAAAGAAAAAGGGATACAAATAAGAAAAGAAGGTAAAATGTGCTTATTTGCAGATGATATAATTACTTACATATAGTATCTCCCCAAAAAATACTCCACTGAAAGATCCTTATAGTTAATAAAACAAATTTCCAATGAAGACTAAATACAAAGTCTACACAAAAAATCAATAGCATTCCTATATGCCACCAATGAACCACTGAGAAAGAAATCAGGAAAAATAAAACTCAGCAATGTTAGCCTCAAAATAATGATATATCTAGGAATTAACCTAATGAGGGTAGTGAAAAACCTCTGTAACAGGAATTATAGTAGTCTGAAAAAAAAAGGATTTAAGAAGACTTTTGAAATGGAAAGACATTTCATGTTCTTGGATAGATAGAGCAAATATTTTCCAAAAGGTTATATTGTCAAAAGTGATGTAGAGATTTAATGTAATTACAATCAAAACAACAATACCATTCTTCACAGAACTAAAAATTAAACACTGCTAAAATTTATATAAAACCAAGAGAGACTCAGAATAACCAGAGCAATCCATAGCAACAAGTGCAAAGCAGGAGATATTACAATCTCAGATTTAAAGGTATGTCAGGAAAGTCCAGCATGGGACTAGAAGCAAAACAGGTTCATGAACTGAGGGTGCAGAAACAACTTTATCTATGTTTAGCCATTCAATTTTTGACAACGTGCCAAAAACATGCCTTTGGCAAAAAGATAGGCTCTGTAACACGTGGTGCTGAAGAATGAAGCTAGGCTTGTATCTCTCACCCTTTAATCAAACCAAATCAAATTGGAACAATGCCTAAATAAAAAAAAAAAAAACTAAACCTTTTGAAAGAAAAGTTAGTTAAAAACCCTTGAACACATGGGCAAAAGCAAGGGCTTTTTGAGCAGGACACCAAGGAGACAAAAAAATAACACCACAGATCAAAAATGAGATTATGGCAAATTAAAATGATCCTGTATAGTACAGGAAACAATCAACAGAGTGAAAAGCCAACCTACAGGGTAGGTTACTGCTCAGGCAGGACTAAGATCCACGATATAAAGTGAATTAAAAATCAGATTATTTAAAGTGAAGAGAGGAAAGAAGGGAAACGAAAAAATATAAGAGAAGGAAAAAATGGAAACAAAGTCTTTGTAAATAAGGAAAGGTGGAGCGGGTGAAGGGGGGCAGGGGAACGGGGAAAAAATAAGAACCAAGATACGTCATGTAGGGCTGGGGATTTAGCTCAGCAGTTCGGCGGCCTGCCTTGCAAGCGCAAGGACCTGAGTTCAGTCCCTGGTACCAAAAAAAAAAAGATATGTCATGCAAAGGTACAAAGTCCCAATGATAAATGTAGTTGTATACCTAAAATGTACCAATAAAATTAATGAAAAATAAATAAATAAAAATAAAGTAAAAGCTTTAATTTTTTTTAAAAAAGGGGGCTTCCAGGGACCACTAACTAGTGGAATAAACTAATTCAGAGGCTACAGAATAAAGTTTAAAAATATTTATTCTCCTCTAGGTCAAAAATATTTATACTGTGCTAAAATTTTTGAAAGCAATGTTCTTTACCTTGGCCAGAAGGGTATCTTGAGAGGGTACTTAAAATCTAAAGGAGAGAAATATTTCTGAAATGTTGGAAATATTTTTTCATAGAATTCCATAAATAACAACTAAGCTTGTGAAAAGACTGGTATTCAAGTATTCGTTGAATTATCGATTAGTTGCACCCAGTTGAAAACTCTGGTTATTTTTTCAGATCTCCTCAAAGAAATATTTGCTCCCCCATTCCACCCAATCATATCCTGTTTATTGCTTATTCTATAATGTTAATGCAATGTGATAAAATCTATCCCATAGTACTGGTCTGGGGCATCTGCTCATAATAGGATATCCTTAGAATTGATAAATCAATAAAAGACAAAATAAGACATTCTTTTTTAGTATATGTGCTACCGAAGTGAGCACAAAATATGACACTTTTTATCATCTTGGAGGGTTGGTAAAAGAGCAGAAACCCACTGGGCGTGGTGGCACATGCCTGTAATCCCAGCCCTCAGGAGGCTGAGGCAGGAGGATCACTGTGAGTTCGAGACCAGTCTGGGCTGCATAGTGATTTCCAGGTCAGTCTCAACTACATAGACCCTGTCTCAAAAAACCAAAAAACAAACAAACAAACAAAAGAGAGCAGAAACAGAGATATGAAACTTTCTGTTCTATCTTCGTTTCCTATATTGTGGCACTCACCCATGCCCCACAGACCCAGACAGGTCTGTGAAAGTGTGTGGACCCTTTATATAGTGAGCTGTGTTCATGCCCATAGGTTAATGAGGCCCAACTTTGAAATCAAGAAGAAGGATAATCACAGAATATGGAATGCATTTTGAAGAGACTCATATAAAATGTATTTGAATTTAAGAACTAAAGCATTGTTTCTGAAATTCCAGCTTAGCAAAGGGATCAACATGAAGTTCTTTCATTACCTTTAACTCAGAAATAAGCAGTTAGAAACTCCAGTTATTTACATTTTGTCTAAAAATCTTGACATAAGCAAGACACGTGTTTAATAAAGAATCAAATTCTAAGCATATAGGGAAAAATATCTGGAATTTTTGTCCGATAACCTAGTATCTCAAATATTTGTATTAAACAGGAATATGTATACAATATCAATAAAGTATTTTGTATTAAATCACAATTTGAAGTTCATTGGAATAATCATATTCACAACCACTTCATACTGACTTCTACCACTGCTACTCATCACTATAGTACAGGGAAGTGGGTAAGGGGAGGACTGGGAATAAACAGTGGTGAAATCAGAGATGAGGTGGCCAGCACACGTTTGTGTGGGGAAGTTCAGATTTGTGTCTTCCTGCAACTAAAAGGCAAACTAGGCAGCCTTGGTTAGTTCATAAATTAGATCATTTTGACAAAGGACTCGTGAGTTCAGCCTTGTGTGATGGCTTACAAATAAAACTAGAAGTAAATCAACATAACGTCTATATGCTTATCCAGGTTGTATCCAAAATTTAGTTTAATGTTGGACTGCAAACTCCCAGGGTGTTGTTTCTTGGGATATTTTCAACATGTTCCATACACACACACACACACATGCACAATTCAATGAACAGTCTCTGTGGTGTTTTATGTGAAACCATGAAAATGCAGAAGTTTCATTTGTATTTCCAACAAAAGAATTTTAATTTGAAAATGGTACAGTTCAGGCAAAACTGGGAACTCATTTCAGATAGTCAGACAATTTAAAGTGGTTTACTTAAATCCAAGCAAAGCAAGTTAAGATTAATTGGTCCCCTATACAACTTCTCTACAGAAAATGGTGTGATCTGACAGGAAACACTGCTACTATGCTTTAATTTAAATATGACCGGGTCCTTTACCATCTTTGAGGTACAGAAATCCAGGCACACACAATCACGCATTCACACACAGACACGCTTCCTAACAACCAGACTTAAAAATCCCACCACAGTCACCCTCACACCACAGCTGTACATCCCTTCAGCCTCCACAGATTACCCTGGCCTTTGAGTTGCTCTGAAATAACGAACGACTTTTGCTTGGATCAAAGATCTCTGTTCTTTGGTTCTTTTGTTCTCCCATTTGACCATACTTTATCCTTCTACTTCATCACCTTTGAATATTTTCCTTAAAATTTTCCTTGCCCTTTGAAACATGTTCATTCTTTGTTTTTAGATAGAATGACAGGTTACTGATGGTTTAATAAAGTTATTATTAATATCCGAAGTCAATGGACAGAAACACGCATTCTGGTGTCATCTTCCATTATAGCAGGATACAGTGAAATTATCCAAGAACCAGACTTGCATTTCTTTCTTTCTTTCTTTTTCTTTTTTACTTTTTTATTTTTTTGTTTCTGGGGATCGAACTCATGACCTTGCGTTTGCGAGGCATGTGCGGCGCCCCTCAGCGAAATCCCTGGCCCTGTTTCATTTATTTTTTGGCAAAATTTTGTATTAAATGTCAGTCTCATCACTAAATAAATTTTTCACTGGAGGGTGACACAATGTTATCGCTGAGTAAAATAAGTTTCTATTAGAACTGAAGTATGTATTTAAAGGTAAATATGTAAAGAAAATAAGCAAATATTAATCAAACAATGAACTTTGACCAATTTATGGGACACGGAAATTGATCGATGACTCTATTTCATTTTTTGAGGTAGGGTCTCGCTATGCAGTCCAGGCTGGCCTTGAACTTGCCGCGCTCCTCCTGCTTCAGCCTCCTTTGTGCCACCAGCAGGGAATGGATCCATAACCCTTAACTTTCAATCGTTCTTCTTTCTACTGATTTTCTGCAAACTAATCAGAGATACTAAAATTAAGAGATCTTAAGAAAATGTCCCGGAGCTTTTCCCTTCAGTAGCACTCGTTCTGAGGTGAATTTCATTCCCGTTTCCGCGGGGGTGCTGAGCCCTGGAGGCGCCGTCAGTGGAGCCAGCCCTGTTGCCACAGCCTGCTTGGACACAGCTTAGAGTATTTCTCAGTTAAAACCGCCCTCCGAAGAAAAGTTGATTTCCAGTTTTCGCGCAAAAGTGGACGACGCTCCAAATGCCCGCAGAGACTGATTCGGTGAGGACGCCGGAGACGAAGGAACTCAGTCCTCCTCTTTGCCCGCAGTGTGACCTGAGGTGAGGCTCCCTCCTGGGACAGCGGAGAAGCAGAGACCGGGGAAGGAGGCCCAGGGACGGACCTCGCCGCACCCCCGAGGACCCGCGGGAGACGGGGTGAGCG
>NW_022900916.1:2188185-2192479 GCF_012274545.1 Fukomys damarensis
AGGCCGCGCATGGACAAAGGACAGCGGACGCAGTAAGTGGATCGGCAGCCTCGCTCCCTACGCGGGAATTCACCAGGCTGTTTGCGCCCAGGGAAGCCTCTGCAGACCGCGGGAGTCGGGGCCGGGAGGCTCCCCAGCTCTCCCTCGCAGCCCCTGGTCCAGGGGCGGCTCCTCCTAGCTGGCAAGGTCGGGACTCCCGGGGTCGACTCCCCTGCAGCCTGGCCTCTGCGCTGTCTCTGGGGGAAACATCCCTTACTGTCAAAAGTGAGGGTGACAAGTGCTTTGCCCCAATTCTGAGCACAGAACAGTCTCTAAGAAGCACATGCTTTTCTTGGGGACGGGCTTCAGCCTTAATGCCTAAAGACACTGCTGCATCACGGGGCGAGACTAGAAGGGGTCCCGAGTGTGCGCGGGGCACACGCAACCCCGCTGGCTCTCGCCAAAGGCGGGGCCCCAGGAGCCCCAAGAGCAGTAGCAGATCCTGAGGGCAGTGACAGTGGTGACGAATTTTTGCAACAAAGACAACAAAACAAAAGGTCATTTGTCTAATAGCCTAGGAAGACATATTAAAACCAGATGTAGGAAATCTCAACTTTAACTTTTGTGGTCTTTCGCGCTTGCTTTAAAGCAGCTTCACATTGTGTTTGCTTCTCATTTACAACTTTGAATACACCATTAAACTATGTTTGAACTTTTAGTTCAGATTCGATCTAAGTCGAGCAGCCCTCCTGGAGCCCTCTCCTCGAAATTTGACTTGGCTGTGGGGCATCTTTTTACAACTGTACCATATATATATTGAATCCTGTTAACAGATGACCGGGGGACTCTCAGGTGGGCTGTCACTGTTGGGCAAGAATGTGTTTGCTGTTAAGTGTACGGCACTCCGTGTAAGAAACAACATGCAGAACACATGTGCTGACAAAGATTCCAGCTGTGATTCCTAAATTAGTACCGCAAATCGTGTGCGAAGATGAGCATATTTTAAAAGAATGCCATAAAGACTGTCAGTACGTCATCATATCTACGTATAGACTTTTGGGTCGATCTTTTACATTTAGGAATTGTGTGTTTGGAAAATTAATGGGGGCAGTGTTGCCATCTCAAAGGACACTGAGCACATGCAGAATGAATAGATGGGTAAACTTGGACAAAGTACCATGCGCTGCTTCGATTCCCCAGAGGGCAAGTTTCATTTCTGTTTTCTAGCTATTCTAGACGGCCATAGTGGAAAAATGATGATTTAAAACCCATGACGGGGGGATGCCTATGGCCCTTTGTGTATATTCAGAAATGATTTAGCCTGGATAAAGTTGCTGCTATGAGAGGTTTAATTAATTGCTGCTAGCGAAACATATTTCTTTGAGAATTGCTTTTGACATTATTGATGGTGGAGCATAGCTGCAGTTTGAAAGTCATTCTTCATGGAAAACTTTAAGCGGCAATCCTGGGCGTTGAATAGCGGTCCATGTCTACCCCCTACAGGGGGAGAGTCTCATTTCACCGGGCCTGCCCGGCCGGCGTGCACGGAGTACAGTTCACACGTATGAATGCTGTAACCGTGTCAGCGACTCGGCAGGTGCCCCTCACGGCAGGGTCAGCCATGATTAATGGGAAGCCTGTTTCAAAGGCTGGACCTGACTTCAGCCCTGCACTCAGATTAGGTTCCTCTTGATTCTTTCATTTGCTCTTCAGAGTGTAATAAAAATCGAGGGGTCCATGTTTGCACATTTTTAACGTGTTGTGACCCTTTTTATGTGATAGCAATACATCATTTAATAAGTTTGGTTTAGTAAAAAAATAATAATAAAGTGAAGAAATCTGTGAAGTCAGTAATTGAGGATACAAGGGCGTTGAATGTCAATCTCACTTAGTTATCCAAATAGAATATGAAATTTGTTTCAGTTTCAGTAACTTTAATAAACTTTTAAGTGGCACCTGGAGGGTGAGGACTGCATGCAGGGAGGGTTTGCTGGTTCAGCTTAGCTTAGTGAGGAAGGGCTAGCTCTGAGCCAGTGCTCTCCACAGTTGCTTCGGGAAGATGATGATTTCTCGTTGATGGGGACATTCATGGGTGGGCACAGCTCAGGGAACATGAAATGCACAATTACATACCTGCTGACAGCCTCAGAGAAGCGACTGACCCTCTTCACATTTGGACTGTAGTCTTGCTGTCCTTTTTCCAATTAAGACTTGTGCCAGTTAAACATGAAGGTTGAGTCAGCCATAAAATTTTTAAATGATTTTTCATGCTTGAAATTATGCTCACTAAGAAATGTAGACAGTTGGCGAATTTGGTGGTTTTTAAGTAAGATCTTTCTATCTTTTCACTTATGGATGTGTTTTGTGACCCAGTACTTTGTCTATATGTGTTTTCAAATAAGATTGCAATTTGCATAAGTAATTCAAACAGTGTAGTTCAGTGAGAATCCCCATATGCCTGAAGGAAAATCTTTAGAAGTCATAGGTTATGTCAATTATCCTAAGGAATATTCCCTTTCAAATGACTTCAACCCGAGTTAAGACCCAATGTAATAACCACGTTCGCTTGGGACGAAAGGAGTACGTGACATGTGGAGGGCAGAAGTGTGGAAAGGGCAGTTTGGAAGGCCAAGGTCACACAGGGAGGACAGGGCAGCCGGGTCTGCACGGTGGACGCAGTGCCCCACTGTCCTGGCCTTGCCAGCCCTCAGCCCAGACTTCCAGGCGTGCTTCTGCTTGAGATCCTGAGTCTGCCCTGAAGTGAAGTTGGGCCATTCCTGGTGGGTCTTGAGCCCCAGCACGTGGGCACCCACCTGTACCACACACCTTGCTTGGCACTTGGTGTCCAGTAATGACTGCAGCGTGACTGTCCCCTCTGTGGATAGGGCAGCAATGTGGAGAGGGACTGGCCTCCTCATTCCTCAGCTGTGAGTCTCTGGCCCTGGGTCTGCTGCTCTTCCCCTGTCTGCAGAGAGCTCCCCTCTGCTGCACAGTGTGGCCTCTGCTCACCGGCTGGGGGTGACTTCATCCATTCTTGCTACAGCTTGGCTTTGCCTCCAGCAACCTGATCCAGACTGTAGGAACTCGGAAGAGGGTCTGTCAGTGACACAGGTGGAATGCCCACTCAAGCAAGTCATACAGAGCTGAGCGCCAAGCAGTGACCAGGGCCACCCTTCTGGTTACACCGTCCTTCAGCACTGGTGGACTCTACTGCTTCCCGGAGGGTTTGATGCTGGGAAAGGAGTCACAGCTACGTCTCGGACCCGTGAGGAAGAGCGGGTCCTTCCTGCTCCCTCAGTTGTTAGTTTTCCCTTCCTGTTCATCTCAGGTCTGGGAAGAGTTCAGTCTGCAGCCCTTGTGGGCGGAGTCGCACAGCTGCTCCTAGGGATTCAGCCAAACACATCCCCACCTCCAAGGGCTGACGAAAATCAGCTGTCAGGCCACTGCAAGGGGGTCAGGCCCAAGGCATTCACTGGGAGTAGCTAGGTGTTCAGTGTTAGAAAAATGCAACTGTAGGTAAAATTCTCCTGCACCCACAGGTAACCTACCCCACATTTCTATGCACCTGCCACATACACAGTTGTGCGGGCGCACGTCCTGGACCCTCTCCAGAGTTCCATACAGGGCCACTTAGAGCTGGTGTCCACAGTTCTGTGGTTTTTCTACCTGCTGAAAGACTTTCTCCCTGAGCTAAATGTTCACTACAATGATAGAGACTCCTGTGGAGAGATTAAAATCAAAGTATTTGTGATAAAATGTCTCTTTTATTTGATGATATAATTTTATAGCCCTGTGTAGCGTCTTCCCTCAAAAAACAAAATATTCATTTTAAAAGGAATTTTTATCTTATTTTAATTGTCCACATTACCATAAGTTTTTAACCACGACATTATTTGCTTTTATAAACATAAGATTTATGCAAGCCAAGTAAAATGAACATGAGAAAATTACTTCAAAATTTAAGCAATCTTAACCCATTATCTAAAAAGAAATGAGTAGGAATAAATATGCCTTCATCTTTCCTTTGGTTTTTATGAAAGCTCTTTCATGAAGATATTTAACAGTGATTGACATTTATAAAGCCACAGGCTAATCTCATGAAAAAAAAAAAAAAACAGAGAAGAAAACAAGTGATGTTTAAAAAAAGAAACCCAAGATTCTGGGAGAATAAATATAAGGGTGATGAGACCAGAAAGCTCTAAATGCCCTAAGGTTGATGATTGCTTATAAAATGTGTTCAAAGTCTCCCCCTTGCCACCATCAAAGAGATCAACTGGGCCTCTCCTGTCCCCTCTCCTCCCCTCCCCTCCCCCCT
>NW_022900916.1:2192550-2203144 GCF_012274545.1 Fukomys damarensis
CCCCTCCCCTCTCCTTGTCCACCTTCTCTTTCTCCTCCTTCTTCCTCTCTCTCTCCCTCCCTCCCCACTCTCCTTTCTTCCCCCTCTTCCCTCTTCTCTCTCTCCTGATTTCATCTTCCGTGCTTCGCACCAAGGCAGCAGTCAGAAAGAACTCAGAAGCAGGCTTCTTTGGACACATTCCAGAGGGTAGTGTTGTCCACTCAGGTCTGGGGCTCTGCTCACCTCATTTTATACCCTGGAAGCCCAGGCCAGCAGCACAGCGATCCGCGCTCATGTCCTCTCTTTGTGGGTCCTCCGGTTCCAATTCCCTACACAAGACAAACGCCTGGCCATGTCTGCAACAGAATTCAAGTTTTGATTTCCACCTCTGCTTCATATCAAACATTTGTCTTATGTCTAGGCTCATTGAAATACACACCCTATCTTTAAGGATGCTGTGCATTTTTCAGTTTTTATGAAACATCACTGCTGTATGTTCAAAGTAGAAGTCACAGGTCTATAAAAATCAAAATCTAAAGAAACATCTAATTAGGAGTAACTTCCCTTTCCTTTTATTAATACAATACGTTCAAATTTTGGTACAGGGATGGAGAAAGATGAATAATGTTACATTTGCCCATCTGTTAATGTTTGAGAGTTTAGCCTCATTTCTGGCCACAGGTGCTAATAGTACACTTGAATTTCACATTAGCTACAAGTTTCCTGATAAATAGTATTTCCATCTGCTCTGGAATTTATTTCCCTTGCTGAAGCTCATCACTATTAATTATGCACATGCATTTTCGTGTGAATAGAAGACTTGATGGATAAATACCACTTCCAAAGCTCTGCGCACGGCCACAGTGGGCACAGGGCCTCCTCTGACAGTCTCAGGCTCTCTTCTGCATGCAGTGGGATGGGCAGCACCTCAGCAGTGCCCCAGCCTCTGAGCATTTGCTGGTCTGGGTCCTCAGAGGAGCGACGCCCACCTGTGTGTGGGTGCCCGTGCAGGGTTCTCGGCCGACTGCAGAGGGTTTCTGTGTAGTATGGGTCTGAGTGCTGCGATTTGTGTTACAGCATGCAAAGCATTACACACATTTTATTTTTTGGACTAAAATTTGTTGTAAGGATATTTAATCAGAAAACTTTTTCTAAGCCTGATGTCCACTACATATAATGTGCGTAAAAATGCAGAACTCTTTCTTGGACCAAATTTACACTTCTTAAACATTTCTGCCTGGAAGCTGGTGTAGGTCTCCTTCTTAATGAGTCTCTTCCCAATTTTGAGCAATTTTAAAAAATAAAACAAAGTCAACAACAGAAGCCCTAAATCCCTGCTGTCTGAAAGTGAGGCTGTGGGTGGGAACCCCACTTCGAGGGAGGCGTGGCCGAGGCCTGGGCTGGGCGTCAGAGCTCTGGGACTTCCATGCACTCTTGTGTCATTGTTTCCTTTGCAGTCTGTGCCCCTCTGCTCCCTGAAATACTTCCCAAAACTCTGTGGCATTTTTCACTTCTTAAACCAGGATAGATGTATGTTTTACCAAAATCAAATTTATGACCAAATTCTTGACTTAGGCAATGTGAAAATTTGAGTAGTGTAAATTTGCACACAGACAGCCCATTTCCTTTCAGACAGAGAAACAGAGAAGACATCTCCTGCCACGCTGTCGTGGTTTGCACAGCCTGGTGAAGGCTGCTCTTACGTCAGGTGTTGCCTCTGCTTGTATTTTTAAGGGATAGTCATTCATCCGGTGTTAAATAATGGAGTAAACGTGTTCTGAGTGAGTGCGTGAAAGTCAGTATGCCTGTGTATTTATAGAAGTGTTTGGCAGAATTTCTGTTATTGATTCCATAGTAATGGTTTTGCTACATAAAAGGTGACTTTTATTTTGTTTAAAGAACTATAGTCTTCTTTAAAACAATCATATCATCAGCTTATTTTTGTAACAACAAGAAAAGTCTATTCATTGAAACCATTTTTCCTGGTTTTCCTTGGCCTTTTACTTTTGCATATTTAGGCCAATCATCTGCATCTCTGCTGCTTTAGGAATGCTGCTTTTTGATGTTTCGTTTCTATTGGTGTAGTTCTGCAGTGCAGAATGACTCCATCCATTGTGGGGAGTTGGCGACGTTCTCGATACTCCTTCATTCCCTTCATGTCCCATTCCTCACCCGATCTCCTGGTCCTCCTGTAACAGACACCTGTGGTATTTAACCTTGTGTAGACACAAGATTCACTCTACTTAAAGTCATAGTCTCCAGTGCATGCATTGGATTGCAAACGACTCCAATTTACCCTCGTGGCGGAGCAGTGCTCCACTGTTTAAGGACCACGTTTTCTGTATCCATTCATCTACTGACATGAAACTGTATTCCTATATTAATTAATGTGGAACTGTAATAACTATAGGCATCAACTGTAGTAGGCAAAGTTCTCCCAGGTTAACTGAAAGAAGCTTAGAAAATAATATTATAACATTAAGAAAATGTATTATTGCTCCAAAGTCTCTCTGGACTCTCTGACACCATCAAGCTCCCTGGCGGCCACACGTCTCATGCTCACTGCAAGGGACAGGAAGGAGCCTCGGTTGGACTGCAGGCCCACATGCTGCGGAGTCTAGGAGCTCGGTGCCCGCAGACTGGATGGACGGCACGGGAGCGGTGCCCCCTGGCCCCAGCCCCTTCCCTGTGCTCATGGATGCCTGACGTTTCGGTTTCTGGCAGCAGAGAAGCAGCTGCGATGGCTCCTCGGGGCCTGGTCAGGGCGAAGCGCCACCCTGTCCCTGGAAACGCGACAGGAAGTCCAAGATCAGAGACTTAGAGTCACCAGGCCCTGGTCACTGTGGCACTCAAAGGGCACAGTTAAATTTTTCTAGAGTGAAGGAAGCATTTAGGATGCTAACTGTTCTAGAATGTAATCGAGTTCTAATTTTTGTCCGTGTTCAAGACGAGTAAGTCTGGACAGCAAATAAAAGGCCCAATTATCATAAAGAAGAGGGAAAGTGCACTGTTGGCACCTTACCCACGTGAAGTCTGAAGATGAAATTGAAGGCCCACAGTGGTTCTGTCTGCATGTGCACACTGCCTGGGTCGGGGTTGTGGTCACTGCGTACGAACCCGCTGTCCCTTAGAGTTGTGGCTTTGCACACACCAGCATTATGCGGGAATGGAAAGGTCTGGACTTGTCCGCTGGCTCTTTTATATGACACTAGGCGGTGACAGACACTGCATCTCACAGGCCATGGCTCAGCCACTCTTCCCTCATGGCGGGCGCGGACAGTATGCTGAGCACGAGCTTTGATAGGGGCAGTGCCAGCGGTAGGCGCCTACCGTGTACACCAGGAGTGGCTCTCACGGTGTCACCTTGGGCACACAAGGGGTCAGCCTGCCCGAGAAAGGCTGGAAGTGGCTGGAGCTCAGGCTTTTCCTGGGCAGACACTAACCGGTGGCCCCCAGCTCTGACCACCAGCCTTGGAGCACTGACCCAGCTGTTTTGCAGAAGGGGCTATGGCTGGGCAGGCACACTGCATTTCAGGGGCATTTACTGTTGCCTTGTGCATGTTAACGATTGGATTTTAAATACTCCACTAAGGGTTCGCACTAATGAAATATAAATAAATGAACACTGAAGTGTTCTATGCCAGTTCACTTTGAATCTGCTTACTATTTAAGAATAGGTATTAGCTGTGTAATTGTAAAATGGGAATGTGTTTGTGTGCACCTTGTTTTATAATAACTGGAGAATTAACCAAAAGTTAGGAGATTTGATTTACAGTAAAGTCCAAATAGATAGCGTGAACTTGGGCAAGAAGCAATATCACTTACACATTAACATTAGCATTGCTACCTCAGCATTTTTCAGCTGTAACACAAGAATTTGAAATACATGATGCACACAGTTTCTTTAATGTCTAAATTACGAATAGGTATGTAATTTTGTTTATGATGCAAAACAACCATGCACAGTAGCAAATAGAAGATAATTTTAAAAGAATCTTACATAGAAGATATATTACTCTCATAAACACATGTGCTAAATTTTTAATTAATCTTATTTTTATAATGCATTTTAATGACAAAGTCAGGCATGGCAGAATTAATAAACTGCTCTTGAAGATAATTAAATATCTTCGAGTTCCTTGAATATTGAAAAATGAGGGCACTGATTCTTTCTGTTAATTTTACCAGCTTCTGTTAAATGCTTATCATGAATTAAAGAAATAAAATGCATCTCTTGCACTTTAAATAGATAATAGTTTGCCTTTTTTCTATTAAAGGTAATTTTTTATCCTGTCAAACTATAGGTACCATAATAAAATGGAGACAGTAAAATGTAATTAGCTGCAAAGACTGAACTTAATTTATCATGAATTACACATAATAAGAAAAAAGTATGAAACCCCATCAAGCATTACTTAAAGAAATAGAAAAAATATCTCAAAATCATTTCATACTTCATTTTAAACTCCAAGCTATAAATCTTTGGAAAGTTTGTCAGAGACATGTGAAGTTTCTACTAGCTCTCTTTTCTTTTATACACTGAATTTCTTACTGAGTAGATATTGAAATTCAACATCAGCTGTGGCTGGCTGTCTGAATTTGGATGAATAAAATACTCCGAGCCTCTTTGGTTTAATTTCCTTCAGGAGCACATCTCAAAGTTGCCCTGAAGAGCTTTGAAATTAAGCTTTTTTGTATTAGTTTGGTCCCAACCTGTGCCATCAACAACTGCGTCACACCCGGCGGAAGGTGAGGGCAGGGGTGTTTGGGGGCCCAGCAGGGCCTGAGGACTTAGGTTAGCACTCGGGCTGCTCAGCTTGGGGGTCTGTGGCAGCAGCCCCGAGCCCCGCGTCCGGCATGGTGTCTCTGGCCTCTTCTGGCCGTCCGTCGCAGTGCAGAGGGGACCTCTCCTTGGTCCTCAGCAGATCACCCTTGCTCTTGCTCTCATCATCTTCTTGCTGACTTCATTCCCCAATATCGTACTTTTGGCCAAAAGCAGGTTTTCTATTCCAAAGCTCCACATTCCTTTTCGTTCTCTCTTCCCCTCGGTTTGAGAGAGGGGTCATCCTGCAGGGGCGTGGGGCAGAGCAGACAGGAAGGAGTGGGCCAACCTGGGCCGCTGAGGGTGATGCTGACATGTGCCTCCTATGCTGCTAAAGGGCTTCACGTTTCTGTTGTTTCATCACGGCACTCCTCCCCATGAGTTCCTAAATCAAAGCTTGGTTTGCAGACTGAGGGTCATTACCAGGTCCCGAAAGGGAGCCAGTTAACCACAGTGTCGTCCAGATGAACTCTGGGTGGGCACAAAGATGGTTTTAAGCCTTGGTTAACAGTTTGCATTTTAGGAAGAGGACTCTTCTGATTTAGCCCTTGAATTACACGGTTCAGCTGCTGAAGAACTCTGAGAGCCAAGTTGCAGGCTAGGTGCCAAGGGTCCTGGCCCCTCCGGGCTGACTGGGCCTCAGCTGTGGGGAGCAGCACCTGGGCCTGGGCCAGCTCTGGAGCGTCCCGCCTGCATCACTCACGCCCATGAAGTGTTTTGAAACTAAGCAACAGAAGACCCTCGCTGAGCACAATACTCCGTAAGAGCAGTCTTAGGATAGACTGAATGACCCACGTCACTGGTGGAGTTTTGCCTTCTCTTCCTTCAGGACCTGTCTGCAGGCCTGGCCTCCACCCTCCACCCTCCACCCTCTCTCCCTCTCTTCCTTCCTCCCTCTCTCCCTCCACCCTCGCATCTGCTTCCGGTGGGATCAGTTGGCAGCTTAGGGAAGGGAACTGGCCGCAGAGGTTCACAGAGGCCTGGCTGTGCTTGTGTGACCTGGAGGCCTCTCCTCCCACGAGCTGCTCCCAGAACTCTGTAGAGAGCATTCGTCTTGTGCGAGGAAAGTCATCTTTGTCATTAATCACGAGGCTGTGGGTGAGGCTGCAGCCTGTCTTGGAGCCCTGGAGCAGGCTCTCCTTCCTGTTGGTGTAGCCAGGAGCTGGTGCTGAGCTTGACTTTGGTGCTTGTGCTTTCTCCTGCTGTCGCGCTGACCCTGAGATCTCCGGTAAGGAAAGGAGCAGCTGTGCAGCGCTGGCCAGCGTCCTGTTAACATTGCTCTAGCACAGGGAAAGTGGGCCACGGAGGCTGTCACCCAGGAACCTTCACACTGTCGGGACTGTAGACTTTCTTAAATGATGAAATGTAGCTCTTTGGAAAGGATTCACTTAAGTTTTATTTAAATATCCTGTGAAGTCCTGAGCTCACGCGTACCTCTCCGGCTTGGATGTAGAACCTATCTTACCTATGCAGTGTTTTGAGAGGTCTCCTCTCCGGTGTGTGCACCTTCCTCGGTCCACATTCGGTTAGGGGCTAAGCTCTGTGGATGGAGGTCCTGGGCTTCTAGGTGCACAACACAGTGACCATGAAGCAGGTGTTCAATAAATACTGCCCAACTGCAAGGTGACAAGTCCACCCTGTGCCCAGGTGGAAGGGTCTCCACATCAATCTCTCTCCTCCATTTGCTGTTTAATTGGCTATTACCTGGGACTGATTGATAGAAGCAAAGACTTTTTGTAAGGAGAACTGGCAGCTACATAAATACAGCACTTAACCTTAAGCACTCAGCCATTAACCTTAATCACTGCCCATTAACCCTAAGGCACCCCAGTTTCTCCACTTACAGCTCCAGCAGACCCCACCCCAGGCATTTCTTGCAGGAAAAGGAAGCTTAGTAGAATGTTTTTGTTGTCCCAGCAAAGGCTGTCACACAGGTATTCTGAGAGAGATCATCTGACCCTATCTTTCTGTGGATATTAATTTCTCACTTGTCGAAAGATAAATAAGATATTTGAAAACTGAGGATCAGGATAGGGTGTGTTTGTTCAGAGAAAGACTAGACAATTATTTTACAATTTGCCATTTTCTATAAGGTTGGTGGTCAGGAGTCTGTCCTTGTCCACAGGACTCTGCAAATTTAGGAAAAATAAAAAACATTTTCCTTTAGCTATTGCTAAAATCGTATTTAATATTAATCCTAGACATGAAGTGGCAACCAGTTATTTTAAGAGACCACTCAAATATGTTCTATCTAATGTTTAATTATAACAGAGAAAAATGAAATTTCTTTCTTTTGCTAAAATACTTTGGATTTGTTCTTGTGAGTATCCTTGTTCGTAGATGCCAAATTTATTCAAATAAAAATAGCTCACTTTGCCATAATCTCTTGTAGTCTCCAAAATCATATTCTTTGCATATTTTATAAAAATTACATAAAATATCAATTACATGTACTGGAAATAAAATCCTGTGTCAATTAATATAGTTACATTTAGTGGCATTTGCTTTGTATGTGGATTTGTTTTCATTAAGTTCTACATTTAGCACACAGAATGCAGTAGAATAGCATTATAAAGCTGCAAAACATTGTGCGTGTAATCTTATATGCAATTACATTTTATGACCTCAATTCTTATAGTGGAAAAGTTTCCACTGAGTTCTGAACATAATCGCTTTTAGGTGAGGTGGGCTGGTGGCTGGGGCGAGGGGAGAGAGCCCACCTTGTGCTCTGGAGCAGAGCAACCTGATCCTAATGCACAGGGTATTTTTAGATTCGCCAAAGTGCTCCATTGGGCTGGGCTGTGAGTCCCGGAGGGAACCTGCACTAGAAGGTGTGAGCGACCCAGGGCAGCGCAGGGTCTCTTACCACTCATTGCGAGTCTGTTTTAGCAAATGTGAGATCCCCCTGGAAAACAAACCACGGTAACACGATGACTTCAACTCCAGACAGATGCCCTCACCAGGCTGCATGGTTGGGTGCTTGGAAGTTCAGTGTCCTAAGTGGGAGGATGCTGAGGGTGACTTGGAAAACAGCTCCTCAGAGGTGCATGGAACACCAGGACCAGTATTTCTATTTGTGAAGCAATCAGTACATCAGTGCCTCTTACAGAAATCACTCTTTGTTTATTTCCTCTCTGTCTACCGTTCAGTCCTTCAAGGCCCTGAGCCGCTCCTGCAAGTACCCAGACTGAGAACTCCTCACCTTTCACTCTGTGGACCCCTACACCTCAACACGGGGACAGCAGCCCAGCTGTGTCACTGTGCACAGGGACCCTTCCACACCGTGTGGCCAGAGATCCCTGCAAAGTGCGCTGGAGATCTGAGACAGCAGTGGAATTAAATGTCCATCTGTGTAGGATGTGTGTTCACCGGGCGCTTTTGTGCATTCCTGCATCGTGGCTGGAGGTTGAGACAGAGTTGTGAGCATAGTACGGATGTATTTTTAATTACCATTTTCTTTACACAGATCTGTGATAGGTAGTCTTCCCTAGCATTGAACTTGTAAGTAAGATTTTCCCCATAATATAAGTGTGAAGGGTTATAACAAAGATTAGATTCTAGAATGCTGACTAAAATTTTTCTGCTCATTTCTTCAGATATGGGCTAGGAATAGCTAGTGATTGCAGTCATGTCCCTAAATTACAAGGAATGCTTCGCGCCGTTCAGAGCCAGGTAAGCCCTGTTGGTTGCCTTTAAGCTCACCTCTCACCTATGGTCCTGGGCTGTAACATAAAATCCGGACTGAATCAAATGTGTGCCTTTTGCAAGCTCTGTGTTGCTTGTACTTTGACTCTTTCACATTCTGAGCACTTCTCAACTTATTTGGTGGATGGAAGGAACAGAGGATTCTAGTGTTTTATAAGTTGAGTACTGCAATTTCAAAGTGGTATGCTGGGTGTTGATACAAGGTAGGACCTCATACTGATCATTTATTTCTCTCTTTTTGGACACATCAATACCTATCATGGCATTCATGTTATTTGCTGCATAGCTTTTTAATTCTTCCAGTTAACCACAGTCAGTCTCAGGTTAATAAAATTGTGCCCCTGCGCCGCATTGCTTTGCAGACCGTAACAGGGTTGTGGGCGCTACATTTCCTCACTAAGACAAGGTGAAAATATGATTAAGCTCTCTTCATCTTATGTCTGGATTCTAAGAAATATAGAACTCATAGAAATTGAATGTGTGTCTTTCTAGCAAATGTGGCTTTGAATATTTTACCAACGTGCGTGTCAGACCAAATTCTTATGACGCTTAGAGACAAAATCCCCCAAGAAAATGAAAGCAGCCCATTGGATTAACAGTGGAGCATTTTGCGGGTGACTGTGAAGGGGGACAGGCCGGGGAAGGGCCTTCTTCTTTGACCCCCAGGTGCCTCAGGCTGAGGCAGGGACAGGGCCCTGCACTCCCCGAGGCGCTATGAGGTGCCCACACTGCTGTACATAGCACCTAGCACGAGCCAGCCTTCCCCAGTACTAAGTACTTACTGCATGTGGAGCAAAACATTGGGAAAACAGGGTTGCCCCACTTTGTAAATTAAACCACCAGGTTGTGTGTTACATGAGCTTTCCTTCTCAAAGAGTGTTTGAAAAACTCATTGGATCACATTTTATCCACAAAGGAGTCAGGTCAGAGCGTCATACCCAACCCATAAAGTCTGCTGCAACATCTGTCTGACTGCTTTTCTCACTCGGGATTTCCTCAAATGTTGAGCAGAAAACAATTTAAGGAAACTGTATCTGTTTCATATGAATTTTTAAATCTTAAAGCAGCCAATGAACCACCACCACCCTCAAGTCAGTGGCAAGAAACAGCACAGCTAGTCCTCACGTTCACACCCTAACACCAAGTGGACAAACACACAGGCAGACAGTGGAAGCAAGCCCACTGCAGAAACAGAGCCTCGTCCCCTCTCTCTCTCTCTCTCTCTCTCTCTCTCTCTCTCTGTCTCTCTCGGAGAGGAAGAAAGAAAGAGAAAGAGAGAGAATGAAAGGAAGGAAGGAGGGAGGGAGGGAGGGAAAGAACGGAGAGAAAGCCCTGTCTGTCACAGGGCGTGGGGAGGGCCTATGTCCCTGCTCTCAGCGGAGGCCTGGCACCCCTGGGATTTGGGCAGCAGGAATCCTGGCGCCTGGGCCCTTCTGAGACCTTGCTTCCAGAAGAAAAGTGATGTCACTGATGTCCCGCTTTCTTATCCTCTCCATTTCCTTCGCCTTTCTGATACCTGTGAGGGTTTTTCCCTGCTGTTACTCTTTCCTTCTGCTCCTATAAACCTCTAGCCTTTCACCCATCAGCCTGGTCCATAGGCCGCATGTTCTCAGTGCCACGCACACCCTCCTGTGTCTCTGTCCACAGTGGCAGAGGCTGCACCAGGGCCGCCTCCCCCAGGGTGGCAGCAGGGTCCAGGCTCCTCACTGCCTGGCGGCCCCAGGGTCCCCCTGGAGAGCCTGGCTATTAATTAGCACACGCACCACACACAGGCCAAACAGCAATATTCAGAGCTCCCCTCTTCTTTGGGCTCTGGATCCAGCAGCCTGTAACTCTTGGGGGGAAGCGAGTCTTCCTTCTGGAGGGGAAAGCATCAGGTGTGGAGGCTGCGCTCACTCAAAGTGACCACAGAAGGCCGTTGAGGAGAGAGAAGGGCAGCTCTGGAGGAGCTGTCTGCGGAGGAAGCCCACCCCCAGGCTTCCCACCTCGCCTCTGACCACGGGAGCTCCTGCCCCAGAGTCCTGCTCCCCAGGATCACACACACACACACACACACACACACACACACACACACACACACACCCCCCC
>NW_022900916.1:2203192-2266090 GCF_012274545.1 Fukomys damarensis
CCCCCCCTCACTCTTTCTTTGAAGGTGCTTGCTCAAGGAAGGAAGGGACCTCCTTTCCCTCTCATCCCTCTGGTGCTCTACACCCAGCAAGGCCAGACAGCCACTGGCTGTGCCTCCCAGGCAGGACAAGAAAGCAAAGTAGTCCAGGAACCCCTAGCCCTCGCAGAGGCTGAACAAACACAGGCCTTCACTCAGCAGAAGTCTGAAACATAGGGCTGCAGCTCCCCACTGCCTGCTGGTGGAATTGGTGATATTTGCCATTCAGGGTTTTTTACTTAAATTTTCATTCTTATCACCAATAGTCAAAAGAATTTCCATTGTTCCTAGGTATCTCTGGAAATGTTCTCCTTGGTTTCATGATCAGGTATCTATATCCAGACACCCCCACAGAAGTTGAGACACTTATTACAGTTGACTAGAAAGAGGAATTTTAATACTATCCAAGTCTTTGTTTTCTGCAAATGCCTTTATCCATTTGTACCTTATATTAATAAAGTGGATGACACAACGTTCATGGTAAAACGTTCAGAGGGAGTAAGAAGGAAGGAGACTAACCCCTGAATTGCACCTGGGTTCTGGCACACAGACGCACATGGAGGTCTCTTGCTCGTCCCGCAGCCGGACAGTCGCTCTCTGAGGACAGTGCGGGAGGACGGACTCAGATCTCTGAGGCTGTATAGAAACGGAAGAGGACCTAGCTGGCTGAGACGCCGGCCGAGCCCTTCACGGTCCAGCAGCACGGCTAGGACCACACTGTGGGCAAGGGCTTGACCTGCACCTCGGGGGGAGCTGACGCTGCCCAAGTCTTGGGGGTGTTTCCCACCGTGGGCCTTGCCTCTCTACCCTGTCGTATTGGCATGGTGTGGGTCTCAGACCTGTGCCTCTCCCACCCACCTCCGCGCAGATGTCACGGCCAGAGCCTGCAGGCGCGGCCCGCGTTCTGAGGGAGCCTCTCTCTTCTTAGAGCGTGAAAGTGGATTTTTAATGGAAACATGTTTTTAGCTCAACACTTCGAGAGGTACTGAAATCTGACCACCACTGAACATTGCATCTGAGGGGCGTTTCTCTTGTTTGTTGGGCTTGCAGATGAGATGAGAAGGAAAGACAAGCAAAATAGAGATGAAAAAACTGGACAAACATGAACAGCTTCATGATCCTAAGAATGGGGGGCACTAAGGAGTTTTAGCTTATTTTTCAATTAACTGAGAAGTTTTCTAATGTCTTGATAATAATCTCAACTCCTTGTCATAAATCTATATCCGATAAAAGTCCAAAGTCCACCTCAAAGCCTCTGCCTGTGCCCGAGGCACAGCCGGAGAGGGAAGTGGGACCCCGTGGTTCAGGGTTCCTACCACCGTGCGTGCTCCGCTCCGGGCTAACGCTCCCTCAGTTCACAGCAGTGTCACCATGTGAGTCTTTGCACGTACAGGACTTGTAATCACACCTGTGCACCAGCCTTGCTTCCTCCACTGCTGCTCCATCCATGTTTTATGGGACACTGGACACCCGGTTTGGGGCGCAGCAGTCCCAGAGCTGCTTCAGTGTACCGAGTTAGTCTCTTAAAGCTCTACGAAATTAAACTTAGTTAGGGATCCGTTTTAGGGCAGTGCAGTTAATAATGATCATGGGCATTCACTGAAGAGATTAAGGGGAAAAATCTGATAGTTAGGTGACGTGGGGTCCCCTCAACCTCATGTGTCCTTCTGCATGATTATGAGCAGTAATTCTTTATTGGAACAAGGGATCTAAAAAAAGATTTCCCTCGTCAGCCATACGTATGACAGCATGTCTCCCTAGAAACCAGGAAGGCAAAAAAATAATGCACAGAAACATGGCTGGTGTAGACTTTTGTTTTTTTGCTGAGGGCGTTGGGGATTTGCTGCACTCTAGCGATTCCGGGTCCAGATTTCATAAGGCTTTCATTGCCTCTCCCTCCCGTGAGGCTACAAAGCCCCTGGGGTAGGTCGCTAACACATTTTCTATTTTTGTCCTTCAAAAGACAGAAATTATTGTTTTATAAATCTAAGCTTGCTTTTAAGCATCACTATAAATCTCAAGATCTTTTGATTCTTCCTGCATAGATTTGTATCACGGAAAGATGAGGTATTTTACATTCAGCAACACTTTCAAATTTTATTTAAAATACTGCACTGAAATAAGATCCCCAAAGAGCTCCTCTAGGGATTACTTTGCACCTTTTCCAAGTTTATTCGCCCTTTAATAAGGAAGAAATAAATATGACGAGTCAGAAAATAGCCTTTTAAAGTGATATCGTGTCAAGAAGTCACTGATTGCTGAAAAGAAGTACCATGGAAGGGAGACACTGCACAATTCAGTATGATTCACCTGCTAGGCCACTTATTGACATTCATGTTTTATGACCCTGGGCAGAGGAGACGTCACAGAAGATTGTATGGTTTAATGCCCCTCTTTTTCTGGCTGGACAGAACTGTGTCTTTGTTGTTTATTGCTGATTTTGTACCTCACAGTTTTTGCCAAAGTACCACATCTCCCCATCTCAGACTTCCTACGCGCTTGTTGAAGTCCGACTAATCTAGGCCTATGTTTTTTATTTTTTCTCCTCCTCTCTCTCAGTGCTCCCATCTTTACTGGTTGGGAGCCAGTAGAAAGTCACATTTTATTTGCCTCTCTGACCCAAATAATTTTATATGTGAAATACAATTATGGAAAAAGATATAAGGAGAAAGTCTATAAGGAGAAAGAATTGAAGTCTTTGGCAACCTGGTGGGTAATGGGGATGTGGTTGGCATGGGCCTACCTAATTCTTATCATGCTCTTTCTGGCTCTGGGATAAGGAATATTGCTAAATAGTAGTTTTTTAAAAAAGATAATTTGGCGGGGAGTTCTAGAACTCGTGAGGGAACTTTGCTATACACTGGCAATGTGTTAGCGCTTGTCTAGGGAGGCACTTCTGCATGAGCCGCTAGTCCTACTGTAAACTCATCCTGCTCTGTTTCCAAGTTAAGTCGCTGGGCCACAGCAAGGTAAGACCCACCCAGGAAGGCCCACACCAGTCTCACCTGTCTGCTCCCTTCCAGAGTTTTATGCATTTTCATGTTTAAGAATGTTTTACAGCTGTCACAACTCACAGGATCACACAGGTCTCCAGAAATGCTAATTCAGATTAGTTTTAGTCTAGATTATTTTTTATTAGAAACATCAATGTGGCAAATGAATGAAAACTGACTGAGGTTTGATCAAGATGTTGTGTACAATGAGTACAACTCTCCTAATTTCAGATTGACCTTGAAACTTCTCATAAGGGGAAAAACAAAGGACTTCTGGACCATCTATATATTTTAACTGTATTGGAATATCATGCATTTAAGGGATCTCCTTTGTTTTTTTTTTTTTTTTTTTTTTTTTTTTTTTTTTTTTGCTTTCTCATTATCCATCAGAATATCTAACAGAAAGTTTAGTAACTGGTACCTTTATCCACTACACAAATCTCAGAAGTCATGAAAGTTTTCCACATTATTCTTTGTTTAGAATGTTCAAAACTTTTCTTTCATTTTATCCTTTTTATCTCACTAGCAATAACGAAAAGAACAGCAGCACTGACAACTAGCGTGTATTTTTCCAAAGTTTGCTTGCTTCATCAGTAGAACCAATTATCAGCATGGCTGGCAAATAAAATTAATTCCTGTTACCATCTATAAGAATTCCTCACCTCTTAGTAATGGCAGCAAATTCATCACTAGGACATCTCATTTTATATAAGCAATTGAACCATTTTATAGAAGAAATCAATCATAAATGAGACATCAGAGAAATTGATCAAAGTTACAGTCCTGTTTCTTGGAATGATGCTTTCACTTTTTTCACAAGCTTTTCCCACCTATACTCCATTATGTGGACAGTGACTTGGCTTAACAAAAAAAAATTATTAATGATCATAGGTTACATGGAAAATCACAAGCACTTTCCTTATGTTTTCAGACGTAGAAGAAGGAAGTAACACAATCTGCGCCTTATTATTTTGCATCAGATGCAAAGCTATTTCTAAACTTTAAGTCCAACTGAGAGCAGCTGCTGGGAAAACATCATTCACTTTTACATTAAGCTACAAAAACCAATTTAATGGTGATATTTTATTTTGTTCAGATGGCCTGTTCTTTGCTTCTGCTCGAACCAGCAAAGCCTATGGAAACTGTATCTGGGTGAAATCACTGGAAGGTGAAGGCCGTGACTAAACACATTCTTTAAAGATTATCCAGGGTTGCAGTCCAATGGGAATACGGCACTAACGAGAGAGACAGAGACGCCTGAGAGACTAGAAGTGACCCCGCGTCACCCAGATCCCTGTGCTAGAAAAGCACGGAAAGTTGCCATTCAAATGTAGTGAATTAGAACACGCAGACACTACTATGAAAACACATGTGTGTTCTCAGTTCAGCCTCCCTTTATCTTTTAAATGAAATAATCACTTCTCTAGCTTTACCAGCTCAAAACATGCCTTGAATTTTGACCATTTTACTTATTTTATTGAAATTAAACAAGAAAAGGAAAGGAGAAAATTACCTGTGCTTTCATTGTATGTTTGTATGACCAGGAGCTTCCCTGGAGAACTGGAAAAATTTGGCACTAATTTGGACATATTTAAAAAATAAGATATTTTACTACAGTGAAGCAGTTTGTTTTAAGCAGTTTGCTTGTTTTCTTTTTAAAAAACTGGTGATTTCCAATTAGATTCAATGTGAATCAAACACCTATCACATTTTATTGCGAAGCATTCAGAATCCGAGTTGGAATTGGTCTTTGTGCGCCATGAGCATTCTTCCCCCAGAGAGCAGCGTGCCCCTTCGCCCGCTCAGTTGCAGGTCCTGTCTCTGACGAGGACTGGTGGAAAACGCCTGGGTCACAAGACAGCATGGCCTGAACAGCCCAGTCGGCCACACGGCTATGACAGAAGCTTCCCCCGGTTCCGACTGCAGTGGCCCAGCACCCCGCGGTGTCCTTGGGACGACCTTCAGCGCAGCAAACCCAGCACCTGCTGTGGGTCACACGTAGAAGAGCCCTTCTAGGTGGGGATGGCGCCCAGGTGGTCCTGGCACAGCCGCGCACATCTGCTAGGCCTCAGGAAGATGGGCGAGGGCTGGGGGGCTGGCTGGGGGCCATATGCCCTTGCCTGCAGCTCTGCACAAATGCGGAATGTAAAGAATCTCCCAAGATGGGACAGAACAGGAGTTCCAGTTTAAAAATGCAATACTGGCTACCCCCAAGCGTGACTTATTCCTTCTGTCCTGTAGTTGTCCAGATTCTTAAGTAAGTTTGTTATACGAGATAATTTTTCAGGATTTACCCTCTTTTCAGAATCCTTCCAAGCATCTGACTCTACTTGTTACCTGCATAGCCTTTATCACTTGTTCACTCAATAAGCAGTTTTCAAGGGCTTGGTGAATAGGATACCATTTCTGCTGCCCTGGTCACATAGTTTTATCAGGAGAGACAGAAATGTAAACAAATTATTAGAAAATACATGATATAGGCTAGTGCACATCTGAACATAGCAGGAAGTGCTCAAGCCCTTCGGGAGGTCAAGAAAGGAGGGGTCTTGAGTGAAGGCCGGGGGCAGTGGCCCAGAAGGAGGAAGGGGCGGTTGTTTCCCGTGGAGGGAGTGGTCCAGGAGAGCAGGAGGGAGGGAAGGGTGGAGACAGAAGAGTAAGAGTTCTCGGGGCGAGGGCTGTGGTCCACCAGAAATGGGCAAGAAGCCTCAGTGTGGACAGAGGAAGGCAGGCTGTGCTCAGGGCCTGGCTGTTTCTCAGCCACGCTGGAGCCTGCACTGCAGGATGGCTCCTGTCCTCTAAGCCTCACTTTTCACACCTGTGTAAGGCACTGGATTTTTGCCCTTAGAGGCTGTGCTGAGGAGTGAATGAGGTGCTGCACACTCCACTGGAGCTTTACTAGACAGAAAATTCAAATAAATGAAATCCTCCATGAAACTCCCATGTCAGCTCACCAGTGTCTGCAAGGCACCCAGGGCCCTGGGCCTCCCCCTGTGGGAACTGTGAACGGGATATGGAGACAGGGTGGGGGTGCTCTCTGGACCTCGGCCGCCCCAAGCCGATATGCCCTGAGCTCAGGCTGGGCAGCAGTCAGGAAAAACCAGCACAGCTGGTCATGACAAACTTGACTTGCATGGAAATGGCAATTTAATGCCAAAGTCAGGGTATGTTGTTCGACCCAAATGATCATAGAACTACCTTTTATTCTCAAGAGAGAATTTATGGGTCTTTCAGAGTTTTCTTCTATGGACAGTCAAATTTAATTTTCCCAGAATGCATTTTTGAAAAATGTTGGGAGACAAAAATGAAGTTGCATTTTGATTACGTCACAGGCTGTTTGGTCCCCATAGCAACCGGGTGTTAAAACTTCCCAAGAGGACAGACACTGGGAAGGGTGGGCAGAGGTGTGCAAGCTCTGAAATGTGCCCTGGGTGACTGAGAAGCCACCAGAAGGAGGGAAACGGACAGCTTTATTTACAGCGGAAGACACTTTTGAGCAGAAGCTGGGGCAGGTGTATTCCCCCCTCAGGAAGGAGGAAATCAGTTGCAGGAAGTAATTTGAGAAGTTATTTAATATACTCTAAAGAAGTGCAGAGCTGGTGGTGCGGACAGTAGCCAAAAAAGGATACAGTAGATTCTCTGGGAACATGGGAGGTAAAAACAGGCCCAGGGATGTTCATTTCAATGATGCAAATAAGGAATACAGGATGGCTTTTCTGGTTTTATGGCTTGGAACAGGAAAGATAAGCAAAGGAGAATCATGTATTCAGTTGTGATATGCTGTTTGGCACGTTCTCTGAGGTTCCAAATGCAGATGGAAATAGCAATTCATGAAGCCAAGGCTGTATTCAAATTAAACCCTGAAGACTTCACCCATGGTGATGGCCTGGAGACCCTGGTAAGACTTACGAGGAGAAAGAAGTCAGTCGCAGATCTATGGAACGCATCTGAACCTGACCCAGAGACAACTTTGCGAGGGCTTGCAGTATGGTTTTCATTCCACTACAGCGGGTATCGTGAGTCAGCCCGTGTGTGGAGCAGAGGAAGAGCTGGTGTGACTCGGGTGACAGGCTTTGCCCCTGCAGCCAGGGCTGATCCGTCTCCGGATGTACAGATTTCTGCAGAACACATTTGAGAATGACTCAGACAATCTTCCCATTTTATGCCTCATCACGGGGCATCCGGGTTATCTGCTCTAAGAGGCCTGAGGTCCAGATGCAGGGGCCTTTGAACTCAACTCTGGCAGGCTGAGCAGAAGGGTTTCTGACCTCGCGGCCTCTTTGGCTCTTTGAGCGACTCGGGAAGAGGCTTCCCTAGGAAAATGCACAGGTCTCTGCCCTTTGCCTTTATTCCTTCACGGCTCAGGCCCTTGCTCAGATCTTTTTTTCTCTTTTTTGCTTTGAGACAGGGTCTCACCATGTAGCCCAGGCTGGCCTCGAGCTCATTGTAGTCCTCCTGCGTCTGCCTCCCTACTGGGGTTACAAGCGTGCACTGCCATGTCCTGTTCAGATTTATAAGGAGACGCTTTTCTTCTTCTTGAAACAAATCTCCCTACCTTGGTCCTTTCCTTTTTTCTTCATCTTGTTACTGGGAACAGCGGCTCTCGGTTCAGAACACAGCCACGGATTACTGCACGTAAATCTTCACCCTCCCTCTGTACCCATATGACTTCATTGTGTGTCTCACGATGTGACTTCTCCCAGCCCTGCCACTCTGTCTCTGTCGTGCAGTTCTGTGCATTGATTACAGTGATCCTTTTAACATAAACAAAATGATTCGTGGATTCCTTCCACAATTAGAAAACAATATACTCCTAATTTTAAGGTCCTCGATGGCTCCGTCCTTCCTCCTCCAGAGCAGCCCGCTGGATGCAGGCCCCGTCTTTGTCTCTGCCCCACTTTCTGCTCTGCTGCGTTCCCCTGCGGCAGGAGCTGAAATGCCGCCCTCTTCTGCGTCCCCCCCGCGCTGCTCCCAGAGGACGGCGCTGGAATCTGGGCTCAGCTTGGAGCTGTCACACGCAGGGCGGTCCTGGTCCTGGGTAACGAGCATCGCCCCTCCTCTGAATGCCCACCCGGAGGAGCAGGGCTTCATCACCAAGGTTGCCATCAAATCAAGAGTTGGTAAATGAAAGCTATTTCTGATTTCTTCCGTCACTGGTTTCTGTCTGTCCTCACCACAAAAGTAATTTGAGCTATGATTTTGTTAGATGTTTAAAGGTTGGAGACCTAGAAATGTGAATATACAAATGGAAAATTATACTACACAAGGCTAAAGATTGTGGGTCCCTGGCCACGCCCAGTACCTACAGTTGAGCAGGCCGTTCCTCTTGCGTTCTGCGTTCATCATCAGGTGACGCCTGCCGGCCTGATTCCTGGGGCAGAGGAGACGGCTGTGTAATTATATCATGTGCCATCGATGCATTCACCAGTGTCACAGTTTAAAGGGGTAGAGTGGGAGAAGGAAAGGGAGGGAGGGAGGAGCTTCACGGAAGGGCAGTCTGAGTTGGTTTCCAGGTGCTGACCAAGTGCTCACAGGAAGGAAGTCCCTTGGAGCAGAAAAGAGCACGGGCACACCAGCAAGGCCTGACCTAGAGCAGCGTGCCGGGAGGAAGGCCCCAGTGCAGACGGGAGGACGGTGGCGTGCAAGGTGAAGCCATAGCTTGAAGTGGAGGGGTTGTGATGGTCGCTCCCCAGGAGGCCCCGGGAAAGTTCTCAGGAGTGGTCGCTTGTGAGTCCGGTGTTCGAATCTCCATCCTGACTGCAGAGGGGTGAGTGCAGTTAAGACATGTCCAAGTTAGACCACTATTTCCGGGAGGTCAGTGGTCATGCACAGGAGAGAGACTGAGTGGAAGCCTGTAGAGAGAGCGCCCGAAAGAAAACGTATGTGTCCAGGGCGTTTCTCTTTACAAAGGAGAAGCTCAGTCCCCGCAGGTCGCTGGAAGGGAAGCAAGGGCAGCGCCTGCTGGGAGCCGCGATTCACTTCCATGCCTGGAAAAGGATGAGGACGCCCAGTGTGTCTGCAGCACACCCCAGCCACGTCCACACACGCGTGTGTGTCTGGAGCACACGCATACACAGCCGTGCTCACCACGTTACACATCTAAGTGGACACACGCACTGTTCCCACCCACGTCCACACCACGTAGCCCCACCCACACGCGTGCATGTGTGTCTATGTGAAACACCTGTTCACCGCACGCACACGCATGGCCACGTCTACCACCACGCGTCTATGTCTTTCCCAGCCTATTCTTGTCCCTGCAGAACTCCCTCGCCCATCTTCATGGTGCATCCTCCCTCTGCCTGTGACCCGCCGTGCCCACACCCGTCACCGTGCCCTGCCTCAGCAGACTTCGTCGTCCTGGACCCACACAGCACACAGGCTGAGCAACACGACTGACTCAGAATTCCGGAGTGTAGGGAAGCCCGACGTGGCCGAAAGGGAACCAGCCAGACACAGGCAGGACCATGGCCGCTTTAATTTCTGAGTGAGAATCTAACGGCCCTGCGGATTGGAGTCAGCATCCGGCTCCGCGGAGTTCAGCGCCTCGCATTCCTCCGTGTGCTTTGCTTCCTTGCGTGAGATTCCTTGGGAAGACGCCAACAGTCACAGGTGTTATGTATGAGTTGTCATTTCTTTTTGCCTGGCTACTGTGTGCCCTGAATTCCACGCTGCCCTATAAAATACTACAGCAGGGTATCCCGAAAACGTAATAGAAGCTGAAAAGCAGGCCTTACACCTCATGCTGATTCCTCATACTGCTTCAATATTCAGGTGTACTTTTGCACGAAAAATATCATCAGCTGTATAATATGTTAGTGGTGATGCCACATGGAACAATGCTTTGCAAATTGGAAGGTTCCACTAACAGACAGAGGGGGCGATTGAGATGTATTGGCTATTGCCAGCGATGCCTTTTTAATGGGCAACTTAAAAATATCATCATCAAAACAAATTGTCCCAAAACTCAAAAATGCATCACCTCTACAGTATTTCTAGGAATTGGAATTTTCTAAAAACTATGCATCTCATTACGGAAACATTGGATTTTGTGGCCAAGATGGAAAATGTAAAGTTGGAAAGAATTGAACCACCTGGAGTTAAATGAGAGATAACAGCCAAAGAACCATAGAATAAGTCAAACCTTCTATTGTAAACATGGTAGGAACTCATTTCCCTGGTGGTTTCATTTCTTTCCTCTGGGCCAACTCTGCTGCATAGTAGCTGTAGTTTCTTCAGCAGTGACAGAAGCATCAGGTAAAAGTGGACCTGACCTTCTCTGAGCCTCATTGCTTACTTGGGACCCGAAGCTCTGCACACAGTTGCAGGAGTGGAGTGGGTGTAGGGACTCCCACTGTCGGCTCATGGCCTGTGCTTGGTTTTAGTGCACACGTTTACCTCGTTCTGCTCAGGCCTGGAAATTATGCATCCAAGGTGTGTCTTATTTAAAAGAAGGGGAAACAGGTTTAAAAGAAGAGCTTCCCTAATATTTGTGCATATTCACAATGGAAAATTCCCCACCTAGAGTGTGATCTTTCCAAGGGGCAGCATTGTACTTCAGAAAAAGTTAGAATCTGTCTTGGGTGAACTGTGCTATTGGCTGGGCACTGCAAGGTATTCAGCGGAGGGCTCGGAAATTGGATTTGTGCATTTAAACTTACTGAAGGCAAGAACACAACTCAGGGCCTAAGTGACTGTGACTCAGGGTAGCAGCAGCCTGGTTGGAGAGAACATTTCTCAGCATATTTAACCCCATGACCCATGTACAGAGCTCATGGCCGCTACAGGGCATTTAGACAGAAGTCTCTCTAATTAAATAAGCAAAACTGCATTTGCACCATGAGTTGTAAGTTTCTATTTGAGAACAATTTCAAAGACATAAGTGTTTTTAAAGTGTCAGAATAAAAAGCCTACTTTTCACTGTGCGTCTTGGGGTTATAGGTTTGAAATGTGAGTGCAGCTGTCTGCCTTTGTGCGGGCTGACATTTCAGCGAAGCTCTGCACCTCACTTTTGTACTTTGGTGCATTTGGGTACCATTGGCGAGGAGTCAGAAAATAGCACTGCAACCAAGAGGCTCAAGTCTGGCTCCTTGGCTTCTCGCATGCATTTCCTGTGTGAGCATCATCTTGCTTGGTCTTGAACCAGGAAAAACAATCCCTGTCCCTCTGCAGAGCTCGGGATGTCTTATCCTGCATAGCTCACTGGGCTTTGGGCAAACACCCCGCAAAAGCACTTTTGCATTTGGTTGCTGGTTTCCATGTTTGAACCAGCCGGTGAATGGGGAGCAGAGCAGAGTCTTGACACCTTAAACTGTACCTAAGGCACCTAACTTTTACTGAATTGCAAGATTTGAAGAGGTAAAATAAATGCATCTTTTGCTTCATGCAGAATGGTAGCAAAATAGTTGCATGAAAGTCTGTAAGTTGTATAAAAATCCCCCAAAACTATTATTGATATTCATTACTATCCATCCTCCTTTTTCTTTTCTTTGTAAGTGAGGACTGACTAGCAAATTTTCATTCCCCATGCTTCATCATATTTTTCAAAAAATACTGCAAAACAAAAGGCTCGATACTAAAATGAGCACCGTATTACCAGTTCCTGAATGTATTAGGAAAATGAAGGCAAACTTCTATCTTCTTGCTTTATGTGCCTTTCTATTTGCAGATTAGAGTCTCTTAGAAGTGTACATTCAAATTTATAATGTCTTCAAACTGGATTTAAAATTTTAATCCAATAATTCTAACATTTTGAAAATTTAAATTAATAGCATTATTGAATTGAGTTGAAACGGCATTTCTTCCAAAAACTGAATGAGGCATACTAGTTTGGAAAATGTTTATTTTCTTAATATTGCTCAAGTTGTCTGATAAAATAACAAAACCAGCACTGAATGCAAAGACTGCTTTTCAGCTATGAAGAAAATCCTCCAGAATTCACAGCTGAGTCCATGTCTCTCTCCATTCCGTGCTCACGTCAGTTTGGCTCAAAGCACTGGCTTACGTCATAGAATTTCTTCTGCGCTGCTCAGGTTGATAACATTATCATCCACCTGCTATACAGGTTAATAAAGTATTGCTTATTACTTTGCTTGAAAAAGCCCACTGCCTTTATTAGAAAGAATATTAAACAGTCACAATGCACCATTAGCGTTTTTGTTTCATTTTAAAGAAATAATACACAGGTATAATGGTCTGTGAAATTCCGCGGAGAACTTGTTCAATTTCGGTGTGAATCAGTCTCGCTCTTACCGTTCCAGTAGCTGCATTCCCTCCCGCCATCCTTTACACAGAGCATTTATAGTTCTGAGTATGTGTTTTTAACTGCAACTCATTTGCCGTCTTACTTGACCCTTTCCTCTCTGAGACCACAACGTGTTTGTGTGTAAAATTAAAAAGCAGTTGTCAGAAGAGGCTGACATTAGCATTGTAGACTCAAACAGACCTCAGTGCGACCCAGGAGATGGCAAATTCAAGGAGTTTCCAGGAAACGCAGGACAGAGAGGCGGCCGGTTCCTGGAACGCATCTCAGTGCAGGATCCTCTTTTCAAAGGAAATGAAGGCTAAAAGCAAGCATTTTAACTGGGCAAAGTATGCAAGTTGCAAAACAAGTAATTTTATTAGAAGACATTAGAAAATGAAGTAAGACTGAAAAAATAGCACTGCACATTTATCTATCACGGATCCCTGACCGCCGTCTGCCCAGGGGACGCTCAGGTGCTCCTGATGTACACTGACAGGCGGAAGGGGAGAAGCCTCCGAAAGGCTTTCTTCTGTAGAAGAAATTTCTCATCTAAATAAAGCATTTTCCAGTTTCCTGTTGTAAGGAATGATTTCTTTGGGGCAAACACTTCAATGCAAGTCGACGTTACACATTCAAATTCCTGGAAACTTTCCGAAAGAAGACTACTTTGACGTTTTCGCTTTTATAAAGGCTAAAAAGGCGTCCTCCCAGCGTGAGGGCCTCCAGTACTCGGTCTTCTGGCCCGCCCGTGTCAGCAGCTCCCTTGGAGTCTGTCCTCTCGCCACCCTGGGTTACCCACACCACAGGAGGACACTGCCGCGCTGGGGTTGGGGCTGTCGCCGTGCCCTCGAGACATCGGTGCACACGTGAGCGAGGGAGGGTGCGTTCTCCGTCGCTCACGAGCAGCTGGATGTCACAAGTTTCCTGTTCCCCGCTTTCTTACACACCAGTGATAAGCACCACCGGGGCTTTTCAGTAATGCCTGGGGTGCAGGGGTGACTCCGATGCTGTGATTAGCAGGGCAGGCAGACACCCTGCGCTTGGGACCCAAAGGCTCGTGCATTCTGGCTGTGGCACTTCCTGGGCACTAAGAAGTCGCTGGGCTTGCCACCGTCACTGTACCTCTGTTCTTCCCTTTTTACCTTCACGGGGGTGGTGGTGGTGGTGGTAAAACATTTAACTTAGAAAATCGGTTAAGGATAAAATGGACCCTTTAAAATGTTCTAAAAATGGAGGTCTACTTGTTTTTGTCTATATGCCCTTACAACACACAGGCACAACATTGCAGATATTAAATATAAATAAAATCAAATACTCATTAACTATGTAAAATAGTAGTTTACATAGTTTGAATTAAAAAAAAAAAACACACAGCCCCAGGTTCTTCAGTGGAACATTTTACTTAACAAAGCGATCTCCTCAGTGTCGTACTCTAGGCTGTATAACCCCGTTACCTAAATCAGCATGTGGATACAGATGGGGCGCCAAATATTTGGACAATTTGAATATTTCTATTTGGCTAATATTAGATCTTAGTTTGGAATATAGAATTCCTGTCATTTGCTATCCATTCAAAGTTAAAAGGTGAAGAGAAAATGGCATCTCCCTTATCCCATCTGAGCGTGTGACCTGGAACTCTTCAAAAATTTGACAAATGACCATTATAGTAATCCGGACCTGCACGAGTACTAGGAAATACATTTTCCCTCTGGTCTCAAAAGTGAAATGATAGATTCTACTGCACCAAAACTTTATCAGTCCCCGTTCTCAAAGTGACATGGTTTAAAAATCCTCAGTATCTGAGTAATTTACTTCTACAGGCACCACAATAAGCAAAGAGGATCAGAGAGAAGGGAAGAGGATTGTTTCTCCTTTTAAAGTATTTCCCCATGGGGGAACTAAAGCAGTTGTGAGGTGCGCGAAGTGACTTTAGAATATCATGCTGCACGTTGTCACTCTTACGCCTCTCACTTAAAGTGTTCCATCTACTTCAGGGCCCAATCCTCAAGGATCACATTGTTGGGTGCCCACCAAATGTCCACTTCCACTTATGCAGTGTGGACAGAACACGGCTCTGAGTGGCCTGCAGCGTCCACACGGTTCTTCCCTACTGCTGTTACATGCCGGACAAGACAGAGAAGTGAGCACCAGGGGAGCCGCAGCATTTCTTGGTGGTTCCAGCAGTTAAATCTCGCCCTAACTCTTCTCTCTCCCACGTGCAAAAAAGAAACACATTTTCTTCTTGAAATCAGAAACCTACAGCTTGTAGCTTCCTAAAGTTATTTGCATTTTATAAATTGCAGCAAATTTTTATAAATTAGTGCTCAACTCTGAGAAACCTACAACTATTCTTCGTTTTCTTTTCTTTTCTTTTTTTGTACCGGGGATTGAACTCAGAACCTTGTGCTTGCAAGGCAGGCAGCGGCACCACTGAGCTAAATCCCAACCGTTCTCAATTGTGCACAAACATATTGATAAGAAACGTCTGATCAAGATGAAAGGGTTGTTCACAATGACATTTCAGAGATTGTCACTCCTTAGAAATAAACATTCTCAAATGAAAAGCTCTGCTCACAAACTGGTGGTGTCACCAACTCAGGTGGCATCTGTCCCTAAAATTAACACAGGGAGGCAACAGTGCCCCTTCTACAATGCAAGTTGCTGTAAATCAGCTATCAAACATCTGTATTAAGCATCTATTAAACCTTTAAGATTATTAAATTATTGTGCAATCTTTAAAGTATTATTGTTCAAGAATATGGACATTTTCAAATTAGGTGGTTCCTTTGAAATTAAAACAAAATAAATATTATAATCTTATTTGAAAAGAATGCCTTGAAATTATTTAACTGGTAAATGTTTATACAAAAAATCTACTTAGGGTTATTTTAAGCTGCCTGTTGGAATATTAAATATTGTCAGAAAAAGCTCTTAATTCCCATCCTTTAACATCTGAAAAATAACATTTTTAATATTTCTGGCATATTCTAATTTAAAAACTCTTCCATATTTCAATAAAATTTATGTCTCTAATGAAGGAATTAACATGGTATATACAATATTCTTAATTTATAATAAAATTTTAGTATGGTTAAATGAGAACTATAGCCCTACTAATGTTATGTCAGCATACTCGTCAATTTTTGAGTCTCATTTTCAGTGAATTTTAGTATGTTATGATTTAAAGATATATTAACATTCGAGGTGCTACTTATGAATATAATTAAAATAACTATTTGAATTGTACATGAAATTACTAATCAAATCCGTTGTCAGAATCCTATATAATTTAACTAGGCAAGTGTACTTTTTTGACAGTAGTAAAAGTCTTAAAACAGGAGTGTATTTTATACAATTGAGTTTTTATACATATATTGCCTGAATTCTGATCTTGCCACAAGATGGCAGAAAAATCAGACTCAATTAGTTTTTCTTCAGTGGCACAAACAAGGTTTTTGTTTGGTGTGTGTGTGTGTGTGTGTGTGTGTGTGTGTGTGTGTGTATCTTGGTCACTTTGGTTGTTTACTGCTATGTTACACAGAGCTGAGGACATCACCAAAGTACTGTGACTCCACAAAAGCCCTGGAGAGTGTTTCCTAGATCCTGCTATAAACACCGTGTACCCAGTCTGTGTTACCCCTGTTGCCGTGGGTTTGAGAATCAGTTAGCAAAATTTAGCTTGCAAGGGTGATGGGTGCTGCAATTCTTGTACTTGACAGAGTCAAATAACTGTTATTTATAGACAGATTTTCACTTAAAACAATTGTAACACATTAAATCAGGTTATCTGTGAAAACTCCACACCAAAGATGATAGAAAATGATTGGAAGCGGAAGCCAAGTTGTGACCTTGGGCTTCGTTCCTCTTTGGTCAAGAGCAAGCTGAGTGTGTCTTCCTGAGGCCACAGTGTAATACAACTTGGCATCTGTCTGTAAATAAGAAACAACAATTACAACGAAGAATAAAGCAGAAAAAATAAACCATTCTCCAAACTGTAGTAAAACTCAACAGTTCTATGCTGTTTTGTGTGTATGCCTTTCATGTTTAGAGAAAAGTTCAGCCTATTAGGACTTTATACATAATGTGTAGAATAGAAGCAAATGTTGTAAAACAAAATCTTACAGTATTTTAATTTGAAAATTGGAGAAAACAGGGTGGATATGTTTTTCATTGCTATAACAATTGTCTCAATCCACTTACTAATTTTTAGATATAACAGCTCCATGCTTTTGCTTTAAAGCATTATTCTCAAGTCAAGTTTGCTAATAGGAGAAGGGTGATTATAATTGCATCATCTCGGTCAGGCATGATGCACTGACGTGGTCCTTACCCTGCAGCATTCCTTGGCAGTGAGCAAGTGTGTTTACAGAGACATTTGTAAGATCACGGGCCACTTCTTCTGAGCAGTGTGAATAGCAAGTGCTATTTAATGGGATAGTAAGTACATCAGGTAGAGGCAGGTAGCTGTCATTCAACTAAAAACAAGCTTCATCAACCTTGATTTCTATGACAACTGGGGTCAGAGGGGTTTTCCCTTGCTTTTCACTAATTTCCATAGCAGTGGACTTTCAGTGTGCTGTGCAGCCATTCCTCTCTTTCCAGATTCTTGGAGGCTTTGGGATTAGACCAACATAGAAACATCTTGAGCTGGCAATGGTGAAATGCCCTGCTACAGGTCGAGAGGGTGTTACCTTGCAACTTTTAATGTTAACAAGGAGGGGCGAGACCTTGACAGTTTACAAAGATTTACTTCTGGAAAAAGGCTCTTGCTGGCTTGCACAAATGGTCACACAGAGCAACAAGTGACCCAGTCCCCCAAGTTCAGACAAGTCACAAAAGAAAAAGAAATATGACACCTCTGGTGTGAGGCGGATGAACTTTGCATGCATCCTGACGCTAGAAGGAAAACAGAGCAGTGTGTTCCTGCGTGTTTCAGCACCAGCGACGCGTGGAGTGGGGCCTGTGCAGAAACACACGGATGTCCTCCTGCAGGGCTTGGATTACGTGCTCTCTAACACTGATCTTTGATAAATAGTAACATAGAATTATGTTTCAAACTTCAGAGTGGATAGAACAAGGAAGGACCTGTTTTGAAAGGAGCAAAGTAATGGAATGGAGGCCAGAAACAAATCTACCAGCGTGGAGAGCCCAGGGTTTGTATGACCAGCTGACTTATTACACCGTGTCTTGATAAAGTGGCCTGAGAATAACATTCAAGGGCAGTCAGAGGTCACTTCAGACTCACAAGGTGCATGTACATTACTGTGTGGCTTGTGGACATGGTAAATGTTCCAGCATGGTGGCCTTGACCTTGTTTGTGTTCACTGGACAAGCGGTGGCTCATCATGAATCCAGAGTAACATCCCAGTACATTCTGTTACAAACTCCATCATTTTAGCTGCTGGCTATTTTGAAATCTTGTCTTCACATAATTAGTTGTGAGTTTATTTGGTTTGCAAATGCTCTATTTTGCCAAATGTTGAACTTTTAAGATTTAAAAAATGAAAAAAATGTGTAATCTAAATTTGTCTTTTTATTTAAATTTATGTCGGGTTATTAAAAACAGATGCAAAGACAGATTTGAGTATGTATGTAAATACAGACAGAAAACCTATAGTTTTTGAAGATGTATTTTTTAAATTGACAAGTAAAACAAATGCTACTAAATTGATTTAAGGATTAAGATTAGGAGAACAGATGCCACAAACCTAAATTATGTAAAATTTCCTTTATGTTAGAACAATATAATGACACTGAATTAGGTTATGTGAGCTGAGAGTCAAATACCCTGACATCCAAATTCTCCTTCATCATCCTTACTTAGAAGAAAAAAAGAATAATGCAAGTTTTAAAAAATGAAACTATGTTCCTATTTGCAAGAGAAGTATCCAATAAATCACGAGCCCAGCACAAAACTAGGTCATTGCTGATTTTTCCAACAAGTTTTGCCAAGGCAAAATTCCTGTGACAACTTTGCTGTCACCTTTGAAACCATGTCATTTGTAAAGGAGTGTTAGGTGTCAGGGACTGTGGAGTCTTTATAAACAGAAGAACTTAGCTCTTCTACAGCAAATATTCACCCATAAATAAGGCAACTTTTTATCGGTTGTCATGCTCCATAAAAATTACTGCTATCAGAGCAAGAGTAATCTGAATCCCAGGTTAACCATTTAGTTTTGCTTATTCAACAATATTTCAGAGCCATAAGCATCTGTAATCAATTTAGGAGTTATTTGTGATAGCTAGGCAAATTTGTTCCAGAATGACTCAAAATTGACAACAGGGGCTTTTTCCTATGACTACGATTACCCATGGAAATGACTTCACATTTCACCCAAAGGGGAAGAAAAAATGCGGTCCATATAGTTAGAAAAAAAGCTCTGTACGTCTGTTTGCTTAGCTCATCAATTTGCCTCTGAAGATTTAGATTAAGTATTTAATGATTGAGCAAAAGGACATGTGGATGATAAAGTTAACTGATTTTCTCTAACATGAAGAATCCTATTCCTGACCCTGCTATTCAACACAGCACTGAAAGTTCTAGCCAGAATAATTAGTCAAGGAAAAGAAATGAATGATCCAAACTGAAAGGAAGAACAAAGATACCTTTCTTTGCAGATGAAATGGTCTTATTTGTAGAATAAACATCCTATAATAATTCCAATTATTTCGCAGAAATTTTTTAAAAATGTGAATTTTTTTATGGAGCCACAAAGGACTTCAAATAGGTCAATAATACTGAAATAAAAGAACAAAGCTGGAATCATCACACTTCCTTGTTCCACATTATATTACAAAGCGACAGAAATTACAAAAATAACAGAATACCATAAAGACAGATATATAGATGAATGGAACAGAGTGGAAAATCCGTAAATAAACCTGTGTATATGTCTACTGGCCCTTGATAATTGTGCCAAGAATTCACGATGGGAAGGATCATCTCTCAAACAAATTGTGCTGAAGGAAGAGGAGATCCTGATGCCAGAGAAGGAAAACACTTATCTTATACCATCCACAAAAATTAGCTCAACATGGATTAAAGACTTAAAATCTAATACTCTCCAGTTCCTACCAGAAAACAGAATTTCATGACATCAGTGTCTGTGCTGATTTCTTGGCTATGAGACCCAAAGCACAGTCAGCAAAAGCAAAATCACACAAAGGAATTAAATTTAAAAGCTTCTGCACAGCCAAGTAAACAGCAAAATGACAAGAAAGCCCAGCATATGGGAGAAAATATTAGCAAGCTATGTATGTGTTGAAGAGTTAATATCCAAAATATGTATATAAGGTAATTTTGCAACTCAATAGCAAAAAAACAAAACAAAACAAAACCCAATTTAGAAAATCAGTAGAGAACTGCACCATTGTTTATATCAGCCAAGTGGAGACAATTTGATGATCAACAGATGAATGGACAAAGAGAATGTGGATTTCAGAAGTTGGACTTCCTTCCACTTCAACAACCTGAATGAACCGTGAGGTACGGTAGGCTAAGAGAAGCAGTTCAGTCACAGAATGACAAAGATTGCAGGGCTTCAGTTAAGTGAAGTATCTAAAAGGGTCAAACTTACAATAGCAGAGTGGAGTTTCAAGGGTGTCTAGACAGGGGCAATTGGGGAGTTGGATTAGATGAAAAGTTTTATGAGTTAGGTATTTTTTCCTTCATTGTATGAGATAACCTACTGGTGCAAACATCAAGGTCCAGAATTTTCTCTGTACCTACAATTTTTTTATGAGGGATTCAATCACTTCAATTGGACAGGGCTACTCTGGGTTTTCCATTTCTTTCGTTGTCAGTATTCATAATATTTTACCAGTGATTCCCCTATTTAAGTTGTCCATGTATTTACATAACAGTGCTCACTGTCTACCATTTTTCATGTGTCTGTCATTTATAATAAGTGTTCATTGTACATCTCTTTAAATACACCTGTCAGTACTGTTTTTGCAATTTGCATTTTCTCTTCCTTTCTCTTTACCAGTCAAGCTATATGTTTAACAATTTTATTAGCTTTAGGCTTCATGGAGTTTGCTCTATAGTTTGTCAGGTTTCATTTCACTATTTTCTTAATTTATTTATGGTACTTATTTTAGATATAATCATGTCTTCATTTTTATAGTTTACTGTGTTGTCACTTTTTTCTATAAATTTCTTTCAAAACATCACTCTTGTACATTTCCTATATTGTGATATCATCTTCGTTCCTTAATTTTCTAGAACAGGAATTTGGTAAGTGCTCTAGGGCAGTGTGGATCAAGTCTTCCACGCAGCTGTAGCTCCAGGGTAGCTGAGGCTCACATCCTGGAGGGGATGACCAACTATCTGTCCCTATGAGTTAGTTAGCTTACAATTCCTCACAGCACAGACATCAAGACATTCGGTTTCCTTATACTGTGGGGCAGGATTCCAAAGGCAGGCATCCCATGAACACCAGTCTAAGCCATGTCTAAAATGAGCTAAAGGAGACATGCACAGTCGTGAAGAATGTGCCACTGTATGTATATGTTGTATTTTGTTTATTCACTCATCTGTCAGTGTCGACACTGATCATATCCATGCTTTGGTTACTGTGAATACTACTGACATGCACAAATGCTGCTTTAAGACCCTGCCTGTAAGTATTTTGAGAATAGAAAACTAGTAAGGAAATTTTGAATGTAGAAACCTAGAAAAGGAATGACTGCATCACTTGTTAATTGTATTTTTAACTTTTTGAGGAACTACCATACCATCTTCCATGGTATAAATGGCTAAAACCATTTTAGATTCTGACTCTAATATGCAGAAGATCAAATTTCTTCAGGTCCTTATCAACAGTTATTATTTTCTGTTGCCTTTTTTAAAATGGTAACCACCCATTTAGGTATACTTTTTTACACTTTTGATTTTCATGTCTCCAATGAGTAGTAAGATTTAATATCTTTTCATGTGCTTATTTACCATTCATACTCAAACCATTGACCATTTATGCGTGAGACTGTTTCTTGTACACTATTTAAGCTTTTGAAATATTTTAGATGTTAATGCTTGGTCAGATAGTTGGTTTGAAATTGTTTCCTCCTATTTTCTCTGGGGATTGCCCCTTTACTCTGCTTATAGTATCTGATGAGCAATTTTTTAAAAAGTGTCATGAAGCCCAAAGTATTTATTTTTTCTATGACTGGCTCTGCCTTTGGTTTTATGTCCCATAAAACCAAATCCATTGTTATTCAGCATTTTCAACTTGTGATTTCTCTTTGACTTTCAAGGTATGGGTCTTATATTTAGGTCGTGGATCCATTTTGAGGTAATTCTGTATATGGTGTTGGTAAGAACCGATGTTATTATTTTCCCTATAAATTTCCAATTTCCCCAGGATCTTTTGTTGAAAGAATTGCCATCCCTGGTTTGAATGATCTTGGACCCTTTGTTGAAGATTATTTGACCACATGGATGTGGGATTGTTTCTCGATGATATTACATTTCACAGTTTTATCTACCTTTCTTTGTGTCAGAACCACATTGTTTTTATTATTATAACTTTGTCCTAAAATTGAATTTGGCTCATGTGAGTCTTTCCAGTTTGTTCTGCTTTTTTAGGATTATTTTTAGTTATTTTAGAGTATGTTAAGACTCCAAATGAATTTTCTATTTCTGCCAAAACGTAGCATTGGAATTTTGATATGTGTTGCATTGTATTTGTAGGGCATTTTGAGTAAAGCTGAAATATTAACAGTATTATTTTTTAATCCATGATTACAGGATGTCTTTCCATTAATTTATATATTCTTTAATACTTTTTAGAAATATTTTCCAACTTTCCCTAAACAAATTTTTATCTCCTTGGTAAAATTAACTCTTAATATTTTTCTTTATGTCCTTTAAGATAAAAATATTTTGTCAAATTTCTTTTTAAACCCTACATTGTTAGTGTATAGAAATACAACTAATTTTGGGGTGTTGACTTGGCATCCTGCTTCTTTGCTGAAATCATTTGTTAATTCTAATGATTTTTAGAGTCAATAGAGTTTTCTACATGTATTCTTTTCCTGTTTAGGTGCCATTTATTTCTTGCTCTTGCCTTCTTTTTCTAATCATGGCTTTGAGTCAGATATTAAGTAAAAATAGTGGAAGTGAATATACTTGCACTCTTCCTGATACAAAGGAAAAGTTCTCAGTATTTACCCACTGAGCATAATGTAACTGTGGGATTTTCTTATGTGGATTTTAGTATGTTGTGGCAATTTCCTTCTATTCCTAGTTAATTGATTCTATCTTTTTGATCAGGAAGTATATTAAACTTTGTTAAATGTTTTTCCTAGTCAACTGAGATGACAATGTTTGTGAGATGTGTCTGTATTATGTAGTTTTTTTTCTGCTGAGCTATCTTTGGATTCTGGGGATAAATCCAACTTAGTCATAATGCATAACCCTTTTAATAAGTTGCTAAATTAGCTCTGCTAGTCTATTTCTGATGCCGTTTCATCAATACTCATAAAGGAGACTGCGCCTTAGTTTTAGATCCAAACAGTGACCTGTCTGGCTTTAGCATCAAGATGATACTGGCCTTGTGAAATGAAGTGAAATGACCTTGTGAAATAAGAAGTGTTTCTTCCTCTACAAACTTTGGCAAAGTTTTTTGAAAGAATGGCATTAGCTCTTTAAGTATTTGGTATAATTCAGCAATACTGAAGACTTTCCTTTTCCAGAGAGTTTTAATATAGTACTGATTTAATCTTCTGTTATTTAGTCTGCTCCTCTTTGTGTTTCTTTGTGGTTCAATCTCAGTAGATTTTCTGCCCACCTTGTTAGATTATCCGATTAGTGTCTTCATTGTTACTTTCCAGGGGCTGGACACAATTCCTCATCCAACAGCTGGAAGGAGTACTTCCGGTCATGGCGACTCCAAGGCAAAAATGGCGCGGTGGGGCAGCTAGGTGTGGGAAAGGGCGCCCAGCCCATGCAGCAAGGAGGCAGAGAGCACAAAGGGAGGAGCGGGGACAGCAAGACACCCTGCCAGGTCACACCTCGCAGCCTCGAGTGTCCCAGCTCCAGCGATCTTTGCCTCCTGGCAGCACCTTTATCTGCGGAACTCATCAGTGGATAAGTGCAGTGCCGATCGAAGCGGCCCTGGCCGTCATTACCTAGCACACGGGGGAATTCTGACCCACGTCCTAGCTCTAAACCACACTCAGTGTGTGGCACCTCACAGGTGCTCTTTGTTTCTAGAGTCAGTAATAATAATACATTCACTTTCCCTTCTGATATTAGTAATTGGACTCTCTTCTTTCTTGGTCCATCGAGCTAAAAGTCTGTCAATTTATTTTAGCTTATGAAATCAATTTTTGGTTTCTTTGATTTTTCCCTGCTATTTGGGTTTAGGATTTTTTTAACTTCTTTTTTTTTTTCCTAAGTCCAATATTGTGGATTTGAAATCTTTATTGTTTTAATGGAAGCATTGTTGTCTATGATTTTCTTTTTAGCAACATTTTTCCTGAGTCTCATAAGCTTCTGTATGTAATATTTTATTCTCATTAATCTCTAAGCACTTTCTAATTTGTTTTATGTTATTTGATCCATTGGCTGTTTAAGAATACACTGTATAATTTCCACAAATTTGTGAACTTTCAAGTCTTTCTTCAGTTATTTAATTCTAAATTCTTCCTCTTCTGCACAGGGATGAAACTGTGTCTCTTCTTTTTAAGTCAGTGTTAACTTAATATGTCCCTATGTTCTGTCCTGAAAATGTCCCATTTCAACTTGAAGACAATGCATTAGCTACTGTTGTAGGGCAGAGTGTTCTGTATATGTGTGGTGGATGTAATTTGTTTCTTTTGTTGTTCAAGGGCTCTGTTTCCTTACTTGTGTTTGGTTGTTGTAGACATTAATTAACATGGGATATGAAAGCCTCTAATTATCTAATCCATTTATTTCTGTCAATTTTTGCTTCATATATTTTCTATTGAAACATTTGCTAACATATAAAATTATCTGTCTCTTCTAAATTTGAAAAACATTTCCAATTCATGAACTAGAAGTCTTTCTGTCTTCTAGGGTCTCCTTCTATTTCTCTTTAGGATTCTATAATTTTCTCTGTGCCGTTCTTTCACCTGCTTGGCTAGGCCTGATAGATTTGTCATAATGACTTTTCAGGGAGAGAGTCTGTTATTCATTTTTTCCTTTAAATAGGAGATATTTTCTCTGTTTCTGTGTGCTTTGTGGAGTTTTGTTGTACCCCAGACCTTTGAGTCTGATCATGCAGTCACTCTGGGCCCCACATTCTGCCCCTTTCCTGGTTGGGTTGCTGCTTCATGCCCAGGTTGCCAGTGCTCACCTAGCCAGGGACTGGCCTCATGGGTAAGGGGAGTCCTCCTCTCTCGTCTCTGCAGTACCGCTTTCCCTTGGGCACCTATGGTGGCCTTTACTGCCGTCTTCCGAGGGGTCCAGTCTGTGATTGCTGAATGTCAAAAGGAGAAGCTGAACAGTGAAGGAGGGACCCCGGACGCTTCAAAGCGTGGGGGATCTCCTATGCCTCTGATCACGTGGGCCCCTGGCCTTGGGTGGCTATGGTTCTTTCCCCACATCAGTTCCCATGGGCTGTTCACACTGCCCAGGAACATGCACTGCTTCATACAGTGACGAGGGAGGGATGGAGTCAGTGCTGCTGAGCTCAGAGCTCCCGGGGGCAAAATTATCCAAAGCTGACCAGGCAAAACTCTCCAGGGAGAGGCACGTCTTCCATGACCTCCAGAGTGCTGTTTTTACTTCAAATAAATTCCATCACCTTAATTGTTGTCTATAATGCTTCATATTCTGCTGTTTTTCAAGAATGTCCACCAGGTATTGCTTTTTTATCAAAATATATTCTTGTTTGCCTCCAAATATGATGCCTTGCATGTTTGTTTGCATCTCTATCCCCTTTCCAAATACAGCACCGTGTACTTGGGAGGCTCCCGTAAGTATCTGAATATGTGAATGAAATTCCCTGGCTCTGCCTCATACATATGATTGTGTGTGCAAAGATTTGACGTTTCCAGTGCTCTAAGGATCATGAAAGACAAACAAAGCTCCCTTGCTTCTTTTGTGTTTACAGGTTTAATTCTTTTTCCACTTTCTAACACTGCGTAATTCTACAAGCAAGCTTTTTATAGCCTTAATCTAAATCTTCTTAGTGGGTGGCTAACCTTTGACAGTCACTGTTTGGAAAGTCTCATCAGAAATATCTATATTCATGGCTGTGGCTCAGTATCAGACATAATCCAGAAATTTTCATAGCCCACATATTTGTTCTGTCAAAATAAAATAATCAGGAGTGCTGTCTTGCTTATACTCAGTAGAAACACTGTAAATAAAGCCAGCATTGCAGTCAGTAATCTAAAATAACAACATAGTTTTACTTCTTAAAATAAAACCAAGAGTTGAGGCAGGAGGGAGAGGAAGGTAAAACGCGTCCATGTAGGTACATGGAATTTCCCTTTCCCAAGCCTCCCCGCATTGGGGTGCTTTCCACGTTCTACCAGAAAAAGAACTCTCTTGGGATTGCAAGAGAAGGAGGGGCCGTGTGTTCGGACCTGTGTCATGTGACTCACAAACTGGAGGAGCAAGGCCGTTAGCCACGTCTTGGCCCCAAGTCCTCACGTGCACCAGGCAGAGGTGAGAAGGGGGTTGACACGCACCATTGCGGGTGCACTCTGGGCTCCTTACTGCGGGAGGAAACGCCCACAGCCTTTGCTTGCGCACCCTTGGATGGGGGTTGTACTGGAGGGAAGTCACCAGTGAGGGGAAGAAGCTGCAGGAGCAGTCTGCGTTCTGCCCTCCCGGTGCTCGCCTTCGGCGTGTGCACCTTCAGTGCCGTGGCCTCGCCCAGCCTGGCCAGGCCCCGACTCCTCTGCCAGGCGCCTCGCTGCATACTTGAGAACAGAGAGCTGCAGGGACGAACCCTCTCCCTGTTACACGTCAGCGGTAGAACACTTCCCTGGAGTGTACGAAGCCCTTGCTTCAGTCCCCATGAACACACACACAACCCCGCTCCATGGGTAAAGAAACCTGTTCTAAATTGAAATAAAGAGGAAACTTTAATAAAATGTCCCATTCCACATGTAGACTCCACCTCTTCAGGGACTGAAGGTTGAAGGGCGGTTGTTACCTTAGATAGTCTTTGATCTCTCAGACTTTCCCTTGTGCATGTGTTGATGCCATCTGTTACTTCAGAAGTAGCCTTCAAAATATCCAATCTTCTTCCTGCTCAGACCAGTGCGTGAATGCTCTGGCTAATCAGTTAATGCATTGAAGGCCATAGTACTCACATGGTTTGTGGGTAAACTGCCACGATTCTCATAATAAAGTGGCTCATGCTGAGAGTTAGCCCGGTTGTCAGGCCTAGAGCAAAGTTACCTGGTCCCTACAGCTAAGCAGATTAGTAAAATCTTACCCACCCAACCATCACAGCCACTGCTGTGCAATACTATGCTCATTGGACTCCACTGGAGCTTGGTATTCTGATGCATCAAAACTGTGCAAAGTTAATTAAACTAAAGGAGACTAATTGTGCTACAGAGTCACCTTCCTCTGCGGTTATTATCTTATATTCACACAGACGATGAATTACAACATATTGTAAACTTCTGAGTGCAGCATGGATTCCAATTCAGTTTGGCCTCAGTTTTTAATACCCAGAGAAGAAAGACAGCCAGTGCATATTACTAGCTCCTGAGGACATAGTACGTAACCTCCTTTTGATTATCAAAGCAACTCTGTACACTGAAGCCTTTAACGATTCTTGAAGACGTATAATGTTGACATATTGTTCTCCACCTCCTGGTTCAGGATAGATTTCTTGATTCAAAGACACTTTCTTCCATTACTCATCAGTATAGGCTGTAGGTTTTTCTTTTCTATTAAAAATAAAAATGTATCTGAAATCAACCGGGGTTCCTAGGGAGGAAGTATTGCCTCATTGTCCTGAGGAAACAGTCCCATACTGCAAGAATATTAAGCAGTGATTTCTCAAAATTAGCATCCAAGCCGTACTTCGGAGCAGTGGTAGCTCTTTTGGTGGACTCCCATGCTAACTCCTACATAGGATTTACTGCACATCGTAACATACTTTCTTATTGATACTTTCAATACTCTGTTCTCATGCATCCTAATGTAGTATCTATTTTAAAAATCTGTACTTAAATGATTTTCTTTAAATTCATAATGCTTTTAAAATAAGATAAGCTCATCTAAAACAAGAAAAAAGATGGCATTCAATTTTATGAGTTTATCACATGAAACTCATTAAGGGTTTAAGGAACTGATATCCACGCTGCACTGTGAATTGCAAAGAAACACGTACCTTGTCCTTTACAAGGATGGAGGCACAGTTACTTTCAATTCTCCAATAAAACTGGGGACTGGCTCAGGCAGTAACCAGTTCCACTGGCCATTTCTGTCTACTTCAGGGTGTCCTGGACCGGTTCTCCCATGTGGCTCATCTTCCAGGTCAGCACTAATGCTTGCTTCCCTTTCATTTACCTTTTATCATTCTCTGAACTCCATTGAGAATCACTTCAACCATCAGAGAGCCTCTTGTGAAAGCCCCTGTGACCTTTGATTCTGAAGGGTGACACACAGAAGTGCACAGAGTTGAGAAACTATTCTAGATAAGCTTCACTGGGATTCTGCTTTGTCTGTGCTCCTGGCATGGAACTGAAAGACTCACACTTAACATTAAGCAGTTGAAAACTATTTAGGAAAGCTGAAATTTACATTAAAAACCACATATTATTCAGAATCAGCTAGTTTTGTCTAGGAGTGTTTCTGAGTGGAAAGTACTTGCAAAGCTCATGCAAGGACCTGGGTTGAATCCCAATGATGCCAAAGGAATTCTGAAACCACCACAGTTGGTTCTATTTACCTATTTTCCTTTCACACAAGATAACATTTAGACTCTCAGAGGAATAGCATATGAAAGACAGTGAGGAAACTGGCCTAAACTTCACCTCCATAAATAGTAAAGGTATTCAGTTTTCACCATATTTGCAACAAGAGAAGCATTCTAAAGGTAACTGATACTCAGATTGATTATAACATGATTTTGTAGACTAATTTCTTAGGAGAAAATACTGCAAACACAAACCAGCCAATATTGGCCAAGGAAATGTACATATAATAAAAACTATAAAATGAAGAAACTTGAACTTATCACTGAGAAACTCAAAGTAAGTTTAGAGAGCACCTAGACTGTTGGCGTTTTACAAAGTATGCACTGAAATACCTGCACAGGATAGCGAAACACTGTGCTTTTGCAGCAGCTAGGAAAGTGCTTACAGTACTTGAGCTATTAGAGATAAAAAGTAGAAGATTGAGATTAATGAAGCAAGAAAGATGGGAAGTATCTAGGGGCACTATTACCAGATGTGGAATACTGCTGTTTGGGTCCTGATTAGCTCTTCCTCCTCAGCACCTCTGACTAGTCACTTCATGATGTGTCCAGCTCCTCTGGTCATGACTACGCTCTGTTTGAGGACTTCATGTGGCACCCAGGGTTGTGGGTCCTGCTTTCTTCCCACTGTAATCTCCCCGCACAGTGAGGAGGAGTCTTCTCGCCTCACCACCAATAGTATCTGCTGATGACGTTTTTTATGTCAGTAACCCATAACTTCTGTCTACCTCAACACCTGTTCACAGTGTTACTCTCCTACAATTAAAATCATGTTATTGTGTGATACAACCCACACCTTCTCGAGACAGAGCTCCTGCATGTGAAGGTGTGCGTGTGTGCGTGTGTGTGTGTGTGCGTGGCTATTCTCTCCTATGACGTATTGTGTTATGTGTCTACGTGTACCCCTCAGTACTCAAGAGTAAGCTGTCTGAAGGCAAGGTGCAGGACAGCTTTGCATCTTTATAGTGTAATTAACAAGGAATGCTCATTAAACTAATTGACACTAACCCTGCCTTCTTTTATTGATCACCAAAGCTGGCCTTGTCCATTATTCTCCAGTGCTGAGATTAAGTTTACAGTATAATAATGAACATGTCCAATCCTGCCATCAATTTTAGTTAGCTTCACTATAAAAATCTCAATTTTAATGTTCTCTGCTTCTTGGGACATATTTCATTTTCTTTTCATGTTAGCTTTAAGAAACAATAATAGAAAGGCTTCCTCATTGAATGTAATTAAGTTTTAGTAGTGAATTCTGACTCTAAAACTGAGCATAAGCACAGTGGGACACTAGTTAGATGCTGAGCTCGGAAAAGTGTACCTCCTCAGTCCAAAGAAAAGAGATTTAAAAGTCTGACAGCCTCAGGGACTCCATGAACAGCCACAGGCACCTGCCAAATCCTGTCTGAGGAACTGGATGTCAGTCGCAGTAGTGGAGCAAAAAGTGCCCAGCACAGGTTCACACAGGAAAGGCTGGTTTAAACACACCGAGTCTCTCTTCACACATAAACTTGGAATGTAGTTTGTTTTAATCCCAATATGTTTTTTAATTAGGGATGCCCTTTTTATGAAATATTTAGGGCAGCCAGATTGTTAGGAAAATTAATTATCTAAATAAGTGCGCCTTGTTGCTATTAACGTTAAATTTCATTATATCAACTGGCTCTTGGGAAGATGATCTTGGAATACCACATTTAGAATATCTAAGCCTAGCCAGGGATTTAGTTCACTGGTGCTGCTGCCTGCCTTGCAAGCAAAAGGACCCCAGTTCAATCCCCAGTACCAAAACAAACAAAGAACAACAGAAAAATCAACTGTCAACTAGAATATCTAAGGCTTTTAGAAATTTTCATTTCATAACCTTGAGGTATTATATGGTTTATATTATGCAGGAGGCTGCTGTATATTGTTGATTTTACTGCCAACTTAAAACTGCTCTAAAAGTAAAGCCTGGAAACTATTATATGCTTTAGTTTAGATTTCTTTGAAAAAACTAAATATTGACTTCAACCCAGTACCACGCTGTGTCAAACTGTTTCCCAGGTCTCTGTCTTCCGAACCCTGTTTCCTTAATAAATTGTCAAATAGAGTCAGAGTTCTGTGTAACATATAAGCAGTTAGAATTATTATTTTTCACTTGACCTCATGGAATAATAATTTATGTAGCTTGAAAAATACGTGTAAATTGACCATTTATAGGTCCTTATACCAACTAGAATTTATGATAATTTGGGTATTCTATATCTTTTTATTTTTTAGCAGTCATGATTGTCTGTTCTCTTGCATCATAGGAATTCCATAGTTAGGTAAAGTACCTCCCTGCTTGGAAAGCATGTCATTTAGTTAGCTATCTTTTTTGGGTAAAGAGAGAAGAGATGGGCTGTGTATTAACACAATGACAAGAATCGCTGCAGACAGTTATCCCACTTGGGTCGGTGTTGCATTTAGACTGAGTGACAGTCCCTCACTCCTCAGCACTCTGCAGGAGGCGTTCTGTGTGGAGACGGATGTATATTCTCACATGATGTGCAAGTAACCTGCACAACAGCAAACAGCTCCTGGCATTGTTGTAGCAACGTGGGACTTTTGTCTGGCTGACATACAGGCATTTAGTCTGAGTCCTCGTGCATTTCTGTGACTCAAGTTTGCTGATGGTGAATTAGATCATGTCTGGTTTTCTTCTTTCTGCTGTGTATCTTGTCTCCCAGAGCCTGGATGATGGACTATGGGCTACATTCTCTTCTATACCCAGCTGAACTGTTGAGGTTATATAAACAGATGACACAGATACCTCTATATTGGGAAGTGCAGCTACAACTGATAGTATAGATATGATATTTTTAGTATATGTACTGCCAAAGCAAGCACAAGAAATGATTTTCAATCTGAAAGAGTCAACATTTAATAAACTTTTAAATATATATGAATAAGGTATAAGTTGCATTTGAATGATTAGAATGAGCATTATACCAATTCATTTTAGGAAGTAAAATATCTGTGACAATAAGTTGGAAATTATACATAAATATGAAACTTGATGTAATATGTAATAAATAATTTTGTCATAACACAAAAGTTTCATATTGTCCATATTTTGGGAAACATGAGATTCATCTTTACATATCACATTTATTTCCTTATTTTATACTAATTAATAAGCTCTTAAAGTTTTTACAGGCATAAAACAAATGTATCAACTCATTTCAAATAAGTTCTGAGCAGCAAACATGTTGATAGAATAAATTGATTATTTAAATCCACATAGATTTCTAAAATAAAGTGGTATTTATTGAACCAAATGCTGTGATTAAATTTCTCTAAGTTGCATTGTTACTATTTTCTCTGAAGACTGTGCCACCTTCACCAATGAAGTTTATTGCACAAGCTAAGTGTCCCAAAGTTTTCTGTGTTCGTTATTCAGCCTCACAGGCCACACTGGATGTGTCTCTCTCCCAGGAGCTGCTCTCTGCGGCACTGAGCCAATCACGGCCACTTAGGGCAGCAGTGGGGTCAGCGGGTGGGTTTGTATATTTACCTCAATGTCGGTGACGATACTACCTGAGACAGTTTCTCTGCCGTGAGTCAGCAGTGAAGGCCAGGTCTGTTCACATGTGCTCCTCGAGCGGCCTCTCCAGGCTCCTCCATGACTCTTAGGGTGATGCATTAAGAACTTCTCAATGCTGCACATGGATGAATAGCTCACTTTCAAAATGTGTTTTATTTTATTTATCTTGGGTCTCCATTAGGTCAACATCATATACAGTTTTATAAACCACATCTGTTTCAAGCCCCTGGCATTCTTAGTCATAGCCCTTATTCTTCCTTGATCCTTCTGTTTGTTTAGAGATGATGCTATAGGCAACAGTCTGCTTGTAGATATTGCTCTCTATTTGGAGATGGTTAGGGAGTCCAGCAGGAAAGTACAGCGAGTCACGGAGGATTCATCTAGGCTCTAGTTCTCTGCCACTAGGTACAGAAGAGCAGGAGACGGTATTGAATGAGTTCCCATCCCAGGGTCCCCTCAGCAGGGTTTTCTACTTTCCTGGATATGTGACTGTCTCTCTGGAAGCTATCACCCTTCCTGGTGTGTTTCCCTCCCTTCCATACCCAGACTCCTCTCCTGGCTGGACGAGGCACATAAAACAGGCACTGAGCAACTGATCAGTATGTTATTTTATGGGTGGAGATTACTTTGAAGGGAGGAGCATGTGTACCAGCAATGAAGTCACCACAATACAGAGATTAAGAAGGGATTCAAGAGCCTGAAATTAACCCTAGAGTAAAAGCTGAAATGCTTATTTTGAAAAGGCAAAGAGTAGTGCTATATATTTTAAAGTTCTTTTAGTATCAAAAGTTGCTACAAGTATAAACACACGTTTTTCTCTAATAGTCAAGAAGAGAAAGTTAAAGCACATTGGGAAATAATTAAGATATATTAGTAAGAATCCTGTGATTTCCTGAGTTAACTTTGGAACATTTTCTTCTTATAAACTGTGAAACAAACTGTTCCACCTAAGACAGAACAGCAGACTGAAGTCCCTGCTAATTGTACAACCTCAGAAGTAGTGCAGTTCAACTAGCAGTCAGTTCATTCTACTAAATTCTTAAAGTTAAATTTGCACAATATTGTTTGTGGTTCATTGATCAGATCAATGAACAAATATTTAGTAAATAAAATGTTTAATGGACTTGACATTTTTCTAGGAAATACAGATACATTTGTGGGCAAACCGGATATAATATTTGCTTTCCTGGAGCTTGTAAGTATCTGAAAACACAAAGATAATGAACAAATGAAGATATATAGATATTTTCTTTCACAAAAATACATAGAAGTGACAGAATAAAGTGAAATAGAAAGTATGTGGAGAGAACACAATTCTGCTCTGCAGGAAAGCCAGAGAAGCCTCTTTGGTGCAAAAGTGAAAGGAGATGGGGAGTACCCAGGTCATGCTCAGGGACTGCGTTTATGCTAAAGAAATAGTAAACACCAAGTGCTTGGTGTTTTCAAGAAAAAGCAAGGAAGTCGATGTGGCCAAGGAGGAAGAAAAGTGGCAAGTGGGGTCAGAGTCAGGGCTGAGATCACTTGAAGCTTGCCAGCATTCACATAGTGACAAATTCATGTTCAATTCAGGCTCAGCTCGAAGTCATTCCATGGTTTTTCCATAGTATTCTCACAGAACCCAGGATAACGGTTCTTTGAATATTGCATTTATTTAGTAGAACTAGTGCTCTATTTTATGTATGGTATGTGTCTATTAAGTTACAACAGTGATTAAACTGTGAGCTACTGAAAGTTCTGTACTTTAGTCAGCACTATAAAATGATTATCAATAGATGGTCAAAATACGTAATTGCCCAGTGTATGACTAAATGTGTTCAAGTCCTCTTTCACAGTGAAAAGTAGCATGGGATGGTCAAACACGCTGAGTACAGAGTAAACTTAAGTAGACCTGTCTTTCTTTGCCAAAGGGACTAGAGTTAGCATCCTAAACTTATAATAATCTAAGTTTGGTTAACTTCTCTTACATGGAAAAGCTTCTATTATTACACAAATTTCCTTTCTTATGTTATTCTAGTCATAAATTACAATTTCAGCATTGTGTGCACAATAACATAGGTTGATAATTATTTGGGTATATGCTTCTTAAGTTGCATACGAAATAAACAGGGTCACAAGCTCAAAATTCACCATTGCTGGCTTTAAATTTTTCTTATGTAATTACCTTCACTGGTGGTCTTTATTTCTTTGTGTGTCTTTAAGTTATTACCCAGTGTTCTTTTTGTTTCAACCTGAAGTTCTCCCTTTGCCATTTCTCCTTGGAAGGATAAAAGACTGACAAAAAGTGTTTTATCATGTCTAGTTGGAGTCCTGTATGTCTCACTTATCTGTATGTCAAATTCTTTAGGCAGAATTTGTTTTATGTGGAAATGGTTCAACTTTGCCTTAGTTTTTTGAAGGATAGTTTAGATGGGTATAAAATTATTTTTGACATTTTGAAAATATTTTTCTACTAAAAAATGACCTTTAAGGTTTCTGAATGTTAAGGAAAAATCAATTTAAAAATCCCTTATACAAATTGAGTTGCTTTACTCTTACTTCTTTCAAAATTCTCTCCATTTGCTTTCAGTAGTTTAATTATAAGAGTGTCAGTGCAGATCTCTTTGAGGTTATTGACTGTCTTGAGCATCATGGAGAAGGAGATGTATTTCTTTCATCAGATATGCAAAAGTTTGGGCCATTAATTTTACATATGGGTTCTGTCCCACTGGTCAACCGGTTTGCTTTTCTTCAATCTTTTCATTCTCATCCTCATACTGGATAGTTTTAAATGAGCTTATAGTTCAGTATCTCTTTATTCTGCTCTTCAAGTCTTCTGTTAAATCTTTAAGTGAATTTTCTATTTTAGTTATCATACTATTAAGTTCAAGAATTTTCAATTGTTTCCTTTTTACAATTTCCATATTCTTTGAAAATTAGGGGAGTTGGTACTTGGAGATGCACATTTTCATTCTTTCAGTTCTTCCCCTACTCTTCTTCCCTCCTCCCTGCACCTCTCCCCACTCTGCCTCTCTGGTACCAGGGATCAAACTTGGAACCTTGTGCTTGCAAGGCACGTGGTAGAACCACTGAGCTAAATCCCCAGCCCTCCACCTCTTTCTTAACACGTTATTTTCCTGATTCCTTCCATTTTTGTTCCATATGCTCTTTGAGGATATTCCAAATAATTTAGTTAAAGTATTTATTTAGTAAGATGAACATCTAGAATTCCTCAAAAATGGTTTTGGTCCATTTTCTCTTCTGCCAATGGGCTTTATTTTCCCCTTTTCCTGGCATGCTCATGAGAAAGCCAAGCACATGAGTGAGATAATGTGGAAACTCTTATCTAATTCTCCTCCCTCTCATGGACTCCTGTTTTTCCCTGTGGAAGCTACATTTACCCATAAGGACCTTCTTAAGCTGTGTTGTTCAAGGATTGCATTTGGGTTCTTCAATGGACCCTGAAATTGCAGTTCCTTTAGTTGTGTTCAGTAAATAGTTTAACAGACATTTTTTTGAATTCCAGGGACAATAAGCAAGCAATTAATACAGTGCCTCTCTCCATATTTTCAGATACTTTCGTGCCAGAGCTCCTGTCAGTACTGTTTCAGGTTGTTCGCAACTCTACCTTAGCCTTCACTTCCTGCCAACAATGCCTAAAACCCTGTGGAACACCCTGGTGAGATTTTCACTCTGATGATTGTATTTTTCATGTAGAGATCAGGCAGATGTGTCTACAAACTTTTCACACTTGTCTTGATTACATATTCTACTCTGGGCATGTGTGGCTTCCTACTTCCTACTTCCTTTGGAGTGCTAGAGCATTTTTAAATGATATACTTTCCCAAAACATCTCTGTCCCCAACTTCACACAGTTGATTGTACACCTGTCCTATCTGTAATATTTTGTTGCATAGAGCTGTAGATTTATATTTGCCTTACAATATATTGGTCTAATTCTAGGTTTTCCCACCCTTAGTGAGTTCTGGGATTTCTTTTGGTTAATATTTCTTTTTTATCAGTACATATTTGTATGCATAGTCTTTCCATTCCTAGTGGGGAATTTATACATGTATATAACACATCTTAATTACTTTTTTTTTCATCTGCTTTCCTTTCCCTTCATTCCCCTTCTATCCATCTTTGGATCCCCTTCCATTTTTGTTACATGTTTGCAACACATAATGTTAATAACCCTGGTGTGGAATTCTGAGTTTCCTGAGATCTCTGCTTCTTTTGGAAATTCACCCTTCCTCTACCCAGTTTCCTTATATGTTAGAAAGATAATAAAGTATATAGCTGTGTTATTTAAGATACACTGGGCTATTCTGCTGTAACAAAAAAATTCAAGTCTCCATTGTTTAAAACAATTTTTTAAAAATATTCCTGCCATATCTGTGGTGTATTGTCTGAGTGGAGACATGGATAAAGTAGTCATTCATGGATCCAGACTCCAGGGAGGCAGCTGATTCCACAAGCATTAGAGAGGGAGTGGTACCCTGGCTGTTTACTGTTTAGGTAAATGTGGGTCATTTAGGATGAGCCACTTTTCTGATACATTGACCAAGAATGCATATGGCCACACCCAAGTTCAGTTCACCACATGGGAGCTGAGCTCTCCCATAAAAAATGAGAGAAAGCCAGTCATGGATGAGAAGCTGCCATGCCATAACCACCACACTTCTGGTTTTGTTTGCTTGGGTAATAAATGACTAATATTGATTAAATGATTAGAATTTTACCTGCAACTTATCATTTCTTATGTATGTACTGCTAAATATAAACATTTAGTGTTCAACCATATTTCTGAACCATTCTAACTTTAATCTTTGGAATTAAAGATTAAGCTGTCTACCACTTTATCCACATTTTAAAAACTTAGTGATTATAACATTCTTAAATATGAATTAATTTCAATTAGGCTGTATGTTATTTATACCTAAATTGATGCTTGGAAATAATTAAGCATTAAAGCAATATCTACTAAAGCAGTTGAAAGGAAAGTATCATTTTTAAACTTTAATTTGTGATTATAACTGACATTTAAATAATAAATATGCAATAAGTAATAAGTATGTATCCATGGTATTAAGATAAATCACTAAAAATTTAAATATAAATTTTATGAAAACAGGTTATAGTTGAAATATAAAATTTTGTAACTTAAGCATGCACTAGTTATAGGTGCTTTGGTTATTGTAATTCATCTGGGTCAATTTATTTTTTAGAATCCTTTAAGCAAGTTTCCCTGCCTTTTACATGTACATAAACCTCTTACACATTACTATTAATCAGGATGTGTCCACTGTCTCCCCACTTCTGAGTGGAACAACATCATACCTCTTCGTGTCTATTATGCATTCACATTTTGTAGTGGGTCTTGTAATGATCACAGAGTATCAGATTGTTTTTACTATTGACTTGTAACAATCTCACATTATAGATAAGATACTCCCTTTTGTGATTAGAATAGTTTCTCTGAACTGGAATTAAATATCTATTTATAATTCAGCCTAACTAAACAGAAGTTTAACACATAGCCTAAAATTTCAAATACCATCACCAGTTACAGTAATCAAGCTAAGTAAGTTTTTTTTTTTTAACATTTGCTTTAAAAATTGCAAGTACCATGGGATCCTTAATGAACGAGGCAGGAATTGAATTTTATTCCTCTTTGGAACAGAGTCTTCTAATTAGCTAACTATATTGGAGCTATGTCTCCACATGGATTAGAAATAAATGAATCGCCCCAACATTCATCTTTTTTCTCTGTGAGTGTGTCTTTTGCTCCAATGAGTTTTCTCTAAGTATTGTTTTGAGTCACGCCTTCCAATGTCAACAAAAACTGAGAAAACTTGAGAGCATTTTTTTGAATCGCAAATTTCTAAAACTTTTCTGATCAAGCTTCAAACTACAAGTTGATAGCCACAATGGCATAGCCACTGTGATTTTTCAGTAATGTTGGTACTAAACCAAGGGCTTCATGTCTGAGTCTTTTCAACTTCAATCTTTGTGTGTGCTGGCTAATTGCATCTGAATACAAGGGCCCTCCAGAAAGGCTGATCAACAAGCAGCGATGAACAATAACAATGTGGGATCCACAGTGCCCGGCCAATGGCCAAGGACCTTAAATGCCCTGGAAGGCAGCACAAGCAAGTCTGAGTAGCAAGTGTAGGAGTAGGCTCTCACAGTGAGGCCACATCATTCTTCAAAGAAATTTGAGTATTCTGGGCAATGACATGGCAACTCATTACTAAGGAAATAAAATGTAACACGATTAACCTAGCATTTATTGAGCAGTATCAGATATATGATTGGAAATCTGGATGCTGTAGCCCCAGCATGTAGCTGAGAAGAGTAAGTGCAGTGTGTAATTAAAGCCTCCACTGGTACGCAGCATGGAATTCTGAATGTGAGGGTTGCTAAAAATAATCTGTCACTTCAAAGCCTATTCTCCAAGTTTTATGGCATTTTATGACTGAAAATCCAGCACATATATTTTAAAGCACACTAATATTACCATGAAATTTAAATAAGAAGAAAATGAGAAAATCACACCCAATATATTATCATTCACACCTCCAAATAATCATTTTGAAAAACTTCAAATCTTTAAAAAGGTAAAGATTAGAGAAATTACCACCCATCTGTTTGTGGCCTCGTGCTAAGAATTTAGCCACATTTGCTTTCTACCTCCCCCAAGCCACCTCTGATCTGTGTGCAAGCAAATCGCAGACATGGTGAATCAGAATCACCAAGTGTGGCATGAGGATTCTACAAGCTGGGACGGGTTTCCGCAGATATGGTGACTCCCTTACCATGCCCATGAGCTTTGCCTTTGACAACACACCGCAGGTTTAAAGGTCTTAACTTAGTTAATAGACAGAACTCATCGCAGGTGTTTTATGGTTCACCCACCAGGGCTAGGCGCATAGCTTTGCGAATTTCCTGTTGCCAGCTTGGTTTTATATCACCGACATCCCACCCGCTAGCAGAGGCCAACTTACCGCTTCATTTCTGTATAGATTTAGTCAGCTTTCTACCGCTGTGAAACAATACCTGAGCCAATCAGCCTGAGGAGAAGCCCCTGCGGTCCCATGGGAGAGTGCTCTGTCCACGCTGGGTGGCTGTGGTGCCCCACGCGGGACGGTAGCCCAGGAAGGGATGGGGCGTGGGGCCTCCGTGCTGACCACCAGGATTAAAGGTTCCAGCGGGTCCCCAGCACCGCAGGCTGCGCGTCCGGGTGTCTCGGATCTCAGTCACAGCAGTGCGTGTGATCTCCCCGCTTTGCCAAACAACTCCACAGGTCTGGTGAACTGTCGGCCTTCATAGCTAATGCAGCAAAAGCAGCTTCATATTCGTTGATTACCTGTAGGAAGCTAAGTCCTTACATAACCTTTGCCCTCACTTTGGAAGCTTGCTGACCCTCTTATGAATGGCTGAGCTGAATAACAAAATTTCTTGGATGTTTTTATTTTATAGACATGCCTCAGATATTCAACTTTCTGAAAATTGAATTTTAGTAATTTTACCTAATATATAATTGTATTAAAATTTCCTCGAGTGTCTCTAGAATATTATTTGTGGTTTGTCGCTCGCTCATTCGCTTTATTGTGTCAGTACGGAATCGAATCAGACACTCGAGGGAGTTGTTCATAGTGTCGCTCCTTCTTCCTCCGCGCTTCGGCGCCTCGTGGCCCACGTTTGGAATCCCCTTGGCGACAGAGCATGACGCAATGCGTTCTCTTCACTTTCTCGGTCTTTGAATGTTTCTAGGTAACTTATATGAACCTTAGACAGAAATTCAAAACATTTCGATCTTCAGCAGAAATGGGTTCAGTGTGAACATAGATTCCTATATTCCTGTAATTCTCCTTTCTGGTCTTTGTGATACTTTTTTTTTTTTCTCTGTTTCAAAGCTAGAGTCTCCCTGACTGGTGGATGGTTGCCCTCACCGAAAGTGTCTGAGTTCAGCCAGGATCAAATCAGTGTTCAGCAAAGCTGAAGAGAGCTCTGGCCATGCTGTGAGTGGCTCTTCCATTTGAATTTACCTCGTGAAAAATCACCTCTGTTTTGAGGATGCTAAGCTTAATGTGCTGTTTAGAACGATTCCCGCATCTCCTCTTTGCGATGTTACATTTTATTGCATGTGTTTATCAAGTTATCACAAGTTATTACTGTGAGGCTATGTAACGAGGCCACTCCTATATATTTGAGCCTTTGATTTAGCATTTTATGACAATTTCTGCTTGAGAGAATTATTACTCGGATGTTTGCAAAGCCAGTCTTCCCATTTAAGGATCACTGTGTCTGGGCAGTAGAGGGGCTGGGTAGAGACATGCCACCGAGGTGCGTGCTCTGGTGAACGGCTTCTGCACTTCAGAGAAAAGGGTCAACACATGATTACAAAATTTTTTAAAAATACAAAACAAGTTAACAGTTCACTCACTTTTTAAACTGGTGTGCATTAAATCACTCAAGTTAACGATGCAAGGTTTAAGCCGTGAATATCATACTAGGCTTCAATAAAGAATCAGTGGATAAAGATGTCAGCATAAATTTCCCCATCTGCCAATCTAGGCAGAAGGACACCTGCCTCAAAGATGCTGGGGAGGTGAACGCATCACAGATTATGCTGAGGAGTGATGGAGACGCTACACGCAAAACACGGCAGTGTCTCCTGGCAGGTAACAGTTCCGAGGTAACAGTTACTGTTACCACTGCCTCGGCCTACTGAGCATGTGAGCTAGCGTTTGCACTTTCATCCTTATTGTTTTTAACTGACTGTGATAAAACAAAGAATACCGGCCTGCTCCCAAAGCCTCTTCATACATACAGTTTCAACTGATGGATTAGCTTTCTACTGCATGTTCTGGTTTCTACCTTAAACCCCTGTTCACTGATCTCACAAGGCCCACATAAAATTCTTAGAAAATATGGCTTTCATTGTGAAAAGCCTTCACTTAGAGCAAGCTTGGCAGACGCAATATCATTCCACACATATGGTAATATATTCTATTTTGTCCTAAGTGCATCAGTATGAATAGAAGTTCCTAAAGGAAAGGCAATCATAAAAGAAATGTTTTTCAGACTAATCACTCCAGGTACTCCATGGAAGCATCAAGTGAAAGCTTTTTAATGTTTTAACTGTATTAAGTTGATATTTTCTTGCAAGAGGAAAAAAGTAAATCTTGTTGACTTTTTTCATAATTTCCTTGAAAAATTAGCAATCAAAACTGGAAATTTGCTTTTTACACTGGAAATGAAAATGTGCCTGTGTGTGTGTGTGTGTGCGCGCGCGCATGCGTGTGTGTGCGTGCATGTGTGTTTGGAGGAAGCAACGTCTTTATGTTGGTCTCTGACCTCACACTTAGATAAAAGCTTTATAAACTCGAATCTTCTCTATCCAGAGTGCTGCAGCTGGGAAATGTATCGGGCATAAAGTTCCTCGATCACAGTATTTGGCTATGTTCATATACTGAGTTAAAATGCAAGAAGGAGCCATGGAAACAGCTTAGGAACATTAGCAGTTCTTCGCTGACCGATTCAAAGGCTTGCTAGAGGAAGGGGCGGTGCTGTTCCTGGTGAATGACCTACCTCTCATTTTACCTGCTTTTGCCTTTGAACCATTTCTCTCTGAAAGTCATATGTGGAAATGAAAGAGCTTTGGGGACTTTAGAAAGACAGGTACCCTTACTAGTAAACTGTCTCAGCATGTAAAAATGTGACCCTCTGTGGGCCGACCACAAACTGTGACTGTTTATCAGTTTCCACCTCTCTCAGGAAGCTCTCAGCCTGGAACAGCACGGTGGTACCCTTCACTCCCTCAGTGCTGGCTGTGTGGGTCATAGTCACAGATTCGGCTGAGCTGAGGGTGGGCAGTGTGCTGGGTGGCAGCTGTAGCCAGATGACCTGTGTGAGCCTGGTCCTTCCAGCCCTGCAGGCCTCTGCAGGGTCCCTGTTCCTGGTACGCTTGGCCTCCCTCCGACCTGGCCTGATAGCTGGAGTCTTTTGCAGCCAGGACCTCCCTAGTTTAAAATGAATACACATCTGAATTAGGAAGGACCACAAAATAATGGAATAATAAGGAGAGTTACAAGGTAGACATTTTATAGAATCTATTATGTTACAAGGATCCAATTTCACAAGTTTTATTTAATCCGGCAAGATCTAGTTTATAGGCGGCTCGTGACCTCTCATTAAAAGAAAGAAGAAAGCAGACAAACCTGAATTTAAAATACTGTTTGTCGTAATCCAGCTATTTCTTTTTGACAGGAGGGAAAAACAAAGCAGAAAGTTTCGTAAGGTATATAAGGGAAAGTTCGTGGTTTAAGGAATTTTTATGTTTCTCTTGAAATTTAGAACTTTAGTAATTACAAATTTTAGTTCACTCCACTTTATCTGGATTGCTGTTGTAAGAGAATCTAGGAATATGTTGACCTACCCAGGTCTAAGTATTTAGGAAAAGAGTACAGTTACGTAGGCACCGGGTGTCTCTTTTGGACATTTCTGACGTACTGGGGGCTTGGCTGCTATTGCGGAACAGCAGTAAGGGCAGACACAGGACACAGACCGGTCACAGGTGTAACCAGGAGGCAAAGGACTCCACACTCTGGGGTCCCCGGAGAGGAAGTGGTGCTCTGCACCCCAGCCTGCTCCATGTGGCAATGACTGCATGTGCTACGCATCTTCTAAAGGAAGTTAGTTCTTACACTAGACATCGATAGTCGCCATCATCGTGCAGCATCATAAAAAGAGTACAAAGAAGCCTCCCAGCAAGTTTTCTCCTAGCAGGGAGGTGGAGGCTCAGGGGAGAAGTCTGCTCCTCTCTGAGGATGCTCCTGGGGTGAGCTTATCTTCCAAACACACACCCACAGACAGACACACAGATGCTCGGCAGACACATTCGTGAAGAAGACAGAACCTCTGCAAAGTACAGAGCTCTATTGTAAACCTTTAGATTCAAGGCCAAGGAAAATCTGCACCCCCTCAAGTAAAACTGGGAGAAACTGTATCTGATCACTGCTACTGAGTCACAGGTGCAGGTACCCTGGGAAAAGTCTCTGGCTTGGAGCAGCCCAGTCTAGAGAAACCCAGATTCTTCGGAACACTCTGAAGGCTTGGGCTTAACTACTCCCCCGAGCAAGTTGCCATTTCCGCGTTAATTCGCTTTGGAGAAACATATAATTAGAATCTGTAATACCTGCATTTTTCTTTTCTTTATGAGAAAACATGTGGTAGAGCACAGAGCCCTGAATAGGCTGGGGAGGGGATCCCTTGTGGGGCAGCTATCCATTCCCTGCTGAAAGACCACAACTACATTTCCAGCAGAAAACAAAGAAAAATAACACTGTACTCCTTTATTGGAAACTAGCACCTCTCCTGAAAACGAAAATAGGTGCTTTCACACAGTGTGAGTAATTTTGTTCTTTACAGGTGTTGGATAAAGTAGCCGGGCAGCTGGAGATCTGGCTGGGAATTAAATCCAGGCTGCCTGCTTTAATAGCATAACTCAGAACCATGCAGGTGTGGGCGGGAGCAGGCGCCTTTTATCTTGAGAGTTTTATACAAGAAAAGCACCCGAAGAACAGCCACATTGCCTCTGGTTATCGAAACTGTGCTGTCGTGTTTATGTGTATTGACCGTGTGCCTATGGATTAATGTACAGAAAGTCTGGAGTTCCACGGAAATTTGTGTTTTCCTTTAAAAGCAAGCAATTGGTCACATAATAGGAGATAACATTTGTTTACTTTTTGTTCATTCTTGCATAGGAATAAAGATTATTTAATAATCCTGCACTTTCGTTTCATTTTGACCTTCTCATTAAACTAATGCCAATTATGGTATAACTAATGCTACTCTATGTATTAGTTATACTTTTCAAACAGAAAAAATTGATACGTTTGAGAAAAGTTTAAACAAAACTTACATTTCTTTTAATGAAATTAATCCTCCTATAGTCCACGTCTCACAATGGAAGAACCTGGAAAAGCTCGCTGAACAATTCTCTGAGAAATGAAATCCATATATGATTGCTCTCGTTGCTTTCCAAGGAACTTCGTTTCAGGAATATCTGTTTCCACAAATCATATACCAAATTTAGACCAATGGGCGTTTTCTAGAATTAATGGATTACATGAATTTCAAGCAAGAGCATAATCTCCAAGCATAAATCCCAAGTAAAAATTAAATGTTTATCATGTCAAGGGGTCTCGTGCCCTGGAATTTTCTTCTAAAAGCATTGAGGCTGCCGTAGAATGCCAGGAAGGTCAAGAAAAACTCCAAGAAGTGGCCAGGAATGTCACGTGCCACAGTGACACTAACCGGGGAAAAGGAGAAGTAAAATCACCAGACTGTCTTAAATGAGACAGCATGAAGTTGCTGGGGTGGGTCCTGGAAATTACAGAGCTGCAACAAATGGTGCCTGTTTTATTTTCAATAAGAAGGATTAGCATTAAAGGCTGTACAAGAGGAAATCGAGTGAGCACGGGCTTGTACATGGCTGAAGATCAGGAGAAAGAACTGAAAAGGAATACTAGTTGATATGGCTTTGGGTTGGTTGAACAATTTGCTCAGCTTCACTCTTCAAAATCAGAGTCTCCTGGTAATTAGCAAAAGCAAATCAAGTAAGACACGTGCCTGCGTGTGGTGCAGGAGCAGAACCCTGCTTGCACTCACTCTGCACCTGCCCGCTCTGCGAGGCTTCCCACGATTTCCCTAACTGAAGGTGCCTGAACCCCATGCCTGGGTGACGTTCCCGGGAGCGGCCACTCTAATATGTTAGTTCACACACACACGAGAAAATGGTTCCACAGGCTTAGCTGAGCTTTGCACAGTACCGTCCTGGTTTTGTCTGACCTTTCTCCGTGAAGCCACAGTAGATGTAGAGGCTGCTGGTACCCACGTACATATGAAATAAAAACGGGAGAAATTCGTGGAGTACTGTGGTAGGCCTGCAGGGAGTATTCCTGAGACATTTAGGCATGTCAGTGGGGGATGTGTGATTACCAAGGCACTGACGTGCCCTCTTCACATTACCTTTCTCCGTGTTACAATTTTAATTAGAACAAGACAATGGAAGTAACAGATATAAAAAGTATACGATTATTACATTTGATATTATAAACATTCAGAATCATCCTGGCTTTGTAAAAGGTGGAATTTCTGAACTAGTGTTTTCATATGCCTTTAAAATCTCCTATTATAAACTTGAAACACATCAAGTTTTGAAACATTTAGATTTTGAAGAAAATCAAGATTCTGCTTACTCTAATCAATCAAGACTGAAAAAAACTCCAACCATAACTATCACATTTTTGCACTTTTTATGCAAAAATAATTATGCGTTACATTGCCATTCATACAACTGTTGGATATGGCATGAAAAGTCATAAACGTTGGCCTACTAATGTTGGAACATGATACAAAAGTATTGCTAAAATTATTTGTAATGAATGCCAATTACTTACCTGCTAATTATCATTCCATGAATTTATAGTAGAAGTAAATACTTTTCCTCATAACTATGGATTGGTGTGTGGGCCCTAGAAAACTTCTTAAAGGCAAGAAAATTCTTAAATGGGAATTTCTTTAACGAGAATTGGCAGTCAGTAAATTATTTCACTTGTTTGACTGAAAGCAAACATTTGTTTCACCTTGGACAATGAAAGGAAGTCTGAGCCATATCAGAGATTTGCTTTCAGTACATTGAAGATATCTGAGTACCTCCTGAGTACTACTGTTGCTACTGGGATAACAACTTTGTTCTTCATTTCAAGGCTACTTTTTGTTACCACTTCCATCCTAAAATTTTCACTTTAACCCTGAGGTTTGGTTACCTTTTTCACTACCACAACCCTATAATTATTATTCTAGGGCTGCAACAGAGTGCTATGATGAATCTTGCTCAGTTTGTATTCAAGAGTTAGCACTTTCAGTAGTTTCTTGGTCTTTGTTCGGGATAAAATGTTGGGGAGCTTTCATTTATTCTGGAATATTATATTCATAACTTAAGAACTATAATTATACCCCCAACTCAAAATTATATTCAGACTTGTATTCCAGTGTCACCTTCATTGGCGTCAGACGTTTCTGTCACACTGCCCCCATCTAGCCAGACAGGTATTCCTCATTTGGGATCTTTTCTATTCTCCAATTGCCTCAAGGATATTTTCTTAGTTTGCTTTCTGGTTCTCAATTCTACTGCAGTGCCCCAAGTTTTTTGCCTCGTTTACTATTCCCATGTTAGAAACTTTCATTGGGCTTCTTTTTACATCTTTTTATCTCACTCAATTTTTCCAATTATTTCCTAAAATGTATAAGACATGGTTACTTAAATTATTTTCTTGCACCTCTAATGTGTGATAGATGTCTCTAAAGTACACTTCTGCTAGTTTTCGCTCCTGGCAATTTTCCCCTGCGTGGTTCTGTATCTGTGTCTGAGGTTTTGGATCGAAGTTGAGTTTGTGGTATGGACTTTGTGTAGAGTGGAAGACCGGATGCACGCGACAGCCACAGGACAGTTAAACTGCTCCTGCCCCAGCACCAGCAACCTCAGGAAGTTTCTGTCGCCCCTCTGTTGAGTTTGCGGCAGGCGTGAACCTTTGGAAAGCAGTCTCTGCACTGCAGTCTCCCACCAAAGCCCCTCTTGTGAGCACGGCCCAGCTTCGTCCTGTCCTCTGTGTCCTGCATGGACATCGGGATGGAGAGTGTGTCCCCTGAGAGAGGGGCCTCGCGGCAGGGGACCGAGAGATGGGCAGACGGCTCATGGAAAGCAGAAGGGTCAGGAAGATGCACTGTGTGCCACGATGACCGCAATCCATGCTATGGCAAAGGTACCCTAAGTGAGCATAAAAACTACAAGAAACAAAGGCTACACACTGGCTGTCCAACCACCTAATCCCTCTGGTTGTCCTTTCTCTGCTTTTGGCTTCTCTGGATCTGCATGTGAATCCCAGAAAGGAATCTGGGAGTCCTGTGCTATTTTCTCTGAGGCTCTACTATGAGTTTCCTTGCAGGTTTGGTTTGTAGATCCACCTATTTCATGTGGTCAGTGAAAATCCTATTTATTCTCTTTTTAAAACCAATTTTTTTTTGCCACCTTATGTTCTTATGTATGGATATCTCTTTTCTTTGATACATTAAAGGTGGAGGTTTTATAAATTCACTTGTAATGTGAACCAGCCACCACTGATGACTCCCACAAGGACAGTGCACTTTGTTAGAAGTAATGGGAAAGGTAAATGACTGAACCTACTCATCAAACCACCCTCTGGTGCACTTCCAAAAACTTAGCTCCTATGAATTGTGAGTTAGAAGCAGCATGCACATTTTACCTCGCTGCTGTTTAAAGATTAAAAATACTATACAGAACACAGTAACCTGTTGATCGACATAAAGCCTCTCTAACATGACAGTAGTATAAGTACTTTCTGGATTGTCCAAATCATATTGTAGAGGTTGGGATAAGAATAGAATACTGTTGTACAGGAACTTAACTAAAAATGCTTCAAGTGGCAAGTAACAAAATGTCTGACCAACAGTAGCTACACTCAAAATGTCACTTGTTATTTATCTATTGGTGCTGGGGATCAAACTCAGGACCTCGCACTTGTGAGGCAGGCGGTGGAACCACTGAGCTACACACATCCAGGCCCTGCCACTTGTTATTTAAAGAGCTAATGAGGCAGAGCATTTCATGAATAACCAGTTAGAGAACTGCACCATCACAGTGACTTTCTCATCCTAGTCCACTGACTCCTTCTGTGCCCTGTGACAAATGTCTCCACCGCACTAGGGATTGGGTTTGTAAGGCAGAAACACAGGGCAGGAGTGGAAGCAGCTCACACTTTTCTTGTGCCTGTTTCTTGGGTCATGTTGGCCATCTGGGGGCCACATAATTCTGGCTTCAAGAAACAGTAGAAGAGTGAGCCCGCCTGGGAGTTGACAAAGGGGAAGCAGTGGGGGCGGTGGTGGGAAACGGGACCGTGGGGGGCTGATGGCCCCACCACTGCCTCTTGGTTTACCTAGGCAGACTTCACCTCTTCCTCAGGGAGCACCACGCCAGACACAGCTGCTGTGCCGCGTGGGTCCTTTCGGGATTCTCGAAGGTGTGCGTGCATCCCGGACAGGCCAGAGTGACAGCCGACCATCCAGATCACCACAATTAAGACAGACAACATTTGCCTCAACACAGGATGTGCAGTTGTGGGAAGAAATACTACAACTTCATTTTTTCATTTTAAAAGTGAGTGATTTCAAGTACGCGATAATTGCTTCTGAGAGCACACATCTTACCCTGCTAGTTAGTAAAGGTGGGCAATGCTTGCTCTTGAGTACGTTGCCTAGAGCATCCATCTTTCCTACTTCTGATCTGAAGTTTTCTGTCACCGAAAGAGCAGTCTCTCTCCCTCTGTCTCCTTGCACCTACATCTGCTCTGGTGCTAGGCAGGTCTTTGCCACTGCTCTTCTCATGATGCAAATTTGGAGGCCTAGGGTTCACACAGATGTTTTCCAGACAGATTCAGTTATTTTATTGCTAGTGTCTCCCCTCAGATTGGTGCTTCTCTATTTGTTTCTAGTCAGATTTATACTTCTGTGTCTGTGGTCACAAGCAATTGCTCAGACTGAGCTGTAAGCCAGGGGTCCATGTGGCCTCCCACCAAGCCTCTGGTCTCCCAGTGGAAGGACCTGAGAAGGACCTGGCCATCCTGACACAGCTGATGTCACGTTGTCAGATCACTGCAAGCATTCTGCTTGTTACCTCAGGTACTAGGTTTGGAGAAGTACAGCTGGAAAAGGTGAAATAAGGGAAGAGAAGAAAATATAATTGAGTGTTTCTGATTGGAGATGAAAGAAGTGAAGCTGACTTTTCTAGCCCAGCAACACCTAGAACGTGAGGACAAACTTTCAGTTTCTGGGAAAGGGAGCCAGGTGGACAGCACCCAGTTCTGCGAAGCCAGATGTCCTTTGCTCTGGGCTTTCTGCTCAGGTTGGGGAGAATGCATTATTCTCTGGAACCCCCACCCCAGAAGTAACCTCAGGTGTCACCTTGAGGTCCAGCTCTCCACCTGTAGCCTCTGGCAACACCACATTCACAGGGCAAGCTGAACACTGAGTCTGCAAGGCCAGGTGGCGGCTGGTGCTCCTGCCACCCGAGTCTGGCAGCACTGCCCAGAGAGACCCTGCCCACCCAGTCCAGGGCTGGCTCTGTGGGCTGTGGCACTCAGGAGCTCAGGTACACTGCAATATCTGCCTCAGGGCATAGGGCTAAGCAGGGACCTTGATCATGGTCTGGTGTCGACTCCAGAAGGAAACAGAAAACGACACAAAAGCTAGATCATGTTCTCACAAATCACATTCGTGATCAGCAAGACTATATTTTTATTTTTCATGGCAAAGGAGTATATACTCAAACATTCATATCAAAACAAAAGTTGTTTCTTCACTGCCCTAGGATAATAGTTCTTAAATGCCTCCAGCCTTTTTTTTTTTTTCAGTTAGCACAGTGTATTAAAGATTGCACATACAAGCCCCTCACCTTGCCGCACATCCAGGAGGCACCCATCATGGTGGCCCTGGTGTTGTAAGGTGCTCTTTGCATCTCCAGAGAACCTTCTAGAACACTCGTGGCTGTGCTTGTCCTGTGAATATAAAGTTCCTCAGAAACTCAGTCTTCTGCTTTACTGTATGTTTATCTACTTCATACTTTATACAGGGGACTACTGAGGTTGTAACTGAGATAAAGAAAAAAGCAATCACGACAAACTGAGTCTGATGTGTCAGAATGCAGAAATAAGGCTGAAAAAAGGTTACTTAATTAGCTATCATTTCCTTTCAATCAGAGCTCAAGTAGGAAATATCCAGGGCTATAAACTTTGAGTGCCCTTGAATATATTTTAAATATTCTCAGGGCATAATCTCGTCTATGTATCTGCGTCTCATTTTTGCTTTTAAAAGATTTAATGTGCGTACAAGTCTATCTGTTCCATTTAAAGGATAAACATTCCTTCCTCCTGGTCTTGTATAAATTCATGAGGACTGTAATTAAGAAAAATCATCGTTGTAATATGGCAGAAAGCAAGACGGGTTCCTCCTCACTGGTGTTCCAGCAGGCCTAAGGGGTCTGTTGTCACCTGCGTGTTACAGAGAGGCTCTCTCCTGGCTGGACATCCGGGAGGTGCACTGAGGGTTGCTGTGTGGTTTTATTAAGTTTGACACATTAATGTTACCAAGGCTTCAAAGATTTAGGAATTGCTTCCCTACTCAGAAGCCAGGTGTGTGCCATCAAGCCACACAATTACCTACTTGAAAATCAAAAGGGGGAAATGACTCCGTAATATCTCCACAGCGGAGAGAGAAAGCCCACTGAATGGTTGTTACCTCCTCCAGAGCGACAGGATTGGCCCACAGGAGAGAGGCTCCTTCAAATGGACGCAGCTAGCCGTTTCCGTAGGACTAGAGCAGCTCTGGGTCAGAGGAAAGACACCTCTACCCACTCTGCTTCCCAGATGACCCCCCACCTCTTTGTCCCCTGTCTCCCTGGGAGGCATACAGGGGCTCTCTCCATGGAGAGCTGCACCTCCGCACCCTGAAAATGGGGACACTGGCCTTACTCTTCTTTGTCCTTAAGTTCCTCCTTTGGTGACTCCTTCCTTGGAATTTATGGTGTGGTAATTACAAAAGGCAGATTTGACTTTGATATACAAGGTTGCACAGATGACCATGACAGTGAGGAACTATTCCCATTAACTTGAACGTGATTTTTCTAATCATAACGAGAAGCTGTGCTTCTGCCCTGCTCTGGGAACACCAGGAGGACGGAAACTCCTTGCAACAACCCTCTGGGGAATGCTTCCCGGCTGTTGTCAGAATCCACAGCCTCCACAAATTCTGCCACTCTCCTTACAACTGGAGAACCCACTGTCCATTTTTATGTTTCTGTTCCCAGGAATTAGTATAGTTTCATACCTGCAGAAAGCATTTAATTCATGGACATTAACCTGTTTTTCTTTGTATTCACATTAGTTTATAAAGCTCAATAAAAGATTACTGCTAAATATGGTGATGGTAACAACTCAATTGTCTGAAAAAAAGAGTGTATAATACTAAGGTATTGTAAGTTAAAAAGTTCTAGAATCAGTCTCTAATGGTTTTAAGTGTAATGAACAGAATACTTATGTAATCCCTGAGCTAAAGAAAATATGCTTCGAAAACAGTACAGATCTGTGAGGAGTTATCCTGTAATTCTCTTAGTCTTCTAAAGCATACCAGGATTTCCACTCCTCTTTAAAGAGAAGCACACAAACAATGAGGTTATGGTTACTTAACTACCAACTTCCCTGAAAACATCTAAATCCAGGACAGCTTAAGAACCAGGTAAATGTTTTGGAAAAGCTTTTAAAGCTCAGATTTCTCAAACGAGCTAAGATCCCACCTGTTGATTAACAGACTTTTCCAGAGACTGGAATTCAACTGTTTCAAGATCAAGAAAAGTAGGCTCATGGGTTTGTTTTATTTATTTTTAACGTGATTGTTTCAGTACAGGGTATACATTGCATTCTGTGTTGTATCTGTGTTTAGCCTGACCCCTGCACATAGGTCATTCCCACTGTATGCAGACGGTGCACTGCTCTTGCATGGTTTCTCTACACTGGCCTGGCTCAGGAGACTCTGAGGGCAGCACTTGGCAGCATCATTGAAACAATCATGAACTCACCTGTTGTAGCAGCTGTGAGCTTTCCTTTATTGGAGAGATATTCTAATCGTGCAGTAAGATCAAACAAATGCAGCCTTTTAACAAGTCAGATGTGTTCATTCCAGCAGGCTCTAATGCTTCTTCAACCCCCTGCCCTCCAGTTAGGGGAGAGGGACACTGATGGAGAGGTGAGGGGCCTTGCCTTTGGACACCTCCACAAGAAAATGGAAACAGTGCTGTGGATTTAAACTGACTCTGTCTCCATGGCTTCTAGGATCAGAAAACATAGCACTGAAAGCTTGGCTTGCAAGATTTCCAACCTGACTTCCAATGGGTCCAAGTACAATGGAAAGGGAAAGAGAAAGACATCCTGAAAGTAGGACCAGAGCGACAGAGAACAAGCTTAGGGCTGTCAAATGAAAGAGTCTGCATGGAGGGATCTCTCCAGTTCCCGTCAGGCCCCTGCAGTGTCCGTGCACAGGGACTTCAGTGAGGTGCATTCTTCCTGTGTCCCAGTGCTTTTTCTTCTATTTCCGTTCATTCTGAGGGATCCCTGCATGTATGGACAGCTGTGTTGGGGGGAGGTGTCCTTGTCTTTTCAGTTTTGCATTTCAGTAGAGAGTAGTCCCCTCTGAACCTCATAAACCTCACATTTTGGTCAGAGTCCTGGTGACCGTGGTCACTGACCAGGTCTTTGTAGTTGTCTCAGTTAGAAAGTACTGGGCTGTGGCAGATAATTTGCCATTTTTTAGTAGATTAATGGGTGCAACTTGAGGGCAGAGACAGCACCGCATAATATCCCTTAAATACAGTGGTACTGCTCCACCTCTGCTGGCTCTGGAGCTCAGGAGGGGCCGGTGCTACCCTGTCAGGAAGGGGAACAGAAGGGACCGGTGGAAATTCCGGGTCACTGGAGCTTGGCTCAGGGTGCCTTCTCCAGCCCCTCTCGCCTAACCTGGCAAAGGAAGGAGGGAAGGCTGTGTGCACAGCACAGAGCCTCATGTCCTGCTGCTGCACAGAGCAAAGTCCTTGGGGGCCAGGCTTTGAGGTGTCCCCAAGGCTGAGAAACCCACAGCAGCTTCATCACCCGCTGGACTCCTGCACCATTTCCATATTTAGTGTAAATTATGGATAGAAAATACTGCATTCCATTTCAGAATGAAGAACAGGTTTGACTACTGTTCTTTTAAAGATTTACATTTGTTCAAATTGATTTCTATGTATTACTGTGAAATTGATAGCTCTGCTACTTATTAGACTTGACTGTGCTAGAATTATTTTCTACTCCTACTCATAAGGCTCTGCAATACATAGACTGAAAAAACTTAACACATTTATCAAAGTCAGAAAAACGTGAAAACTGGAGATGATTATTTTTCAATTTCCCAGTGCAATAGGAAAGCGATCACTGCCCTAATATCTTCACAAAAATAAATGGAACGAGGAACGGATGAGTTATTTAAAGGACTCGTTAACTTCCCTGTGACCCTGTTTGTAATTGAGCCAGTGGTGTCCTAGAAGTCTCCTCCAAGACGTGATTAATAAGCTTTCTAAATATTCTAAATTGACTGACACAGTAAGGAGAGCCCTGTGCTGTCACCAGCCTCTGAGGCCCAGGTGAAAGAGGAGACTTATCTCCTAGGTGATTCACGATCGTGTCTAATAAGAAGAATTTAAAAAAAATATTTTTTCCTAATGCTTAAAGAGCTCAACATACAAAGGAGGTAAATTTGGAAACACTTTCTAAGTTGATCAAAGTCACGGCAGGTTTAGGCACAGAACTGTTTTAACCTCATTCCTGGCAATAAGAGACTTCCCCCCAATGCATGCATGGTAGAGATGACTGATTTCTGAGAACATTTTTCCCACTCTCACAATCTGTGAAGGAATTAAGATCCCATCTATACCGCAGAAGCCCAAATGGCGATCTGATCGGTGTTGCTCACAGTGTAGGATGCTTTTGAACAAAATGTAATTCGACCTTTCCATCAGGACTGAATTGTCTGCCCCAGCAACTGACTTCTCACTGTCACCAGGGTACATTTGTTACATGGGTAATTTTGATGTAAAATGTTAACAGTGAGTCTCTTGGCTTCTCCGTACATGTGTGCTGTGCACAGTGTTTGTTGCGTGTGGAGCTGTTGCAGAAACACGACACAACTCCGTTCCTGTTTTCATCCCTTTCCCTTCTTTCCCCAGCCGTCTCTGGGGTCCCCTTCCCCTTATGTTGGGAACACGACTGTTTATGTCCCGGGGCGGAGTTGGGACATGTTCATGACACATCCCAACTGCCTTTTTCATTCCGAAGCCTTCCCTCTCTCATCTCTTTATTTCTTATTTTCCTCTTTATTTTCCCTCTGGATTTCTCATATGACAAAAATAATGTTAAAAAAGAAAGAAATCATGTGATATTTAAGCTCATCTGTCTTAGCATTATGGTCTCAAAGTACATCCATGTTCCTTGATTTCGTTGATACTAGTCAGTCTTTCTCTGTGGCAAACTAGTAAGTATTCTGTGGTGTGTTAATACTATATTTTCTTTGTTCATTTATCTGTCCGTGGGCGTAGGGGCCACTTCCATGATTTAGTGATTATAAATTGTGCTTCTCTCAACAGAAGTAGGCATATATGACCATAAATGTGATGTCTTTGGCTCGTTCAAGAGGATACCTACATGGGGAGTAGCTGGGCCAAATGGAATTAGTGGCCATACCAGTTTACATTCCCACCAGCCGTTTAGAAGGGACCCACACAGGCGTGTCTTCTTGATGCTGCCGTTCTTTGGGGTCAAATGGAACCTCAGAGTCGTTCAATTTAAATTTCTCCAAGGACCAGCAGTACTGAGCATTTGTACTCCTTGCTAGGTAAGGTCTCTGGTCATTTTGCTTGCCTGTTCTTTTATCGGGAGGTCTTTTTTGTTGTTGTTCTTCTTTATATATTGTAGCTATGATGCCTCTGTCTGAGGAATTGCTGACAGATTTTTTCCCCGCATTTTCTAGGTTGTATTTTTACTCTGTTGGTTGTTTCTCCTGTAGTGTAAAAGCTTCTGTTGACGCTCGCAACTATTTCCTGCTCAACCGGGGTTCTGTTCTGAAAGTCTGGCTGCACCTCTGGCTTCAAGAGCTTTCAGCAATCTTGTGTTCCAGCGGGTTAAGTGATTCTGGTTTCACATTTAGATCTTGGATCCATTTCGATTTTAGTTTAGTGCATTTTGAGGAATACAGCTCTAGATTTAATCTTCTGAAATGTAAATGTTATTGGGTCTTATTGCAAATGAACTAAGGCTTTATGTTCCTATTTGCTGGACTTCGGGAGTTTCTTCAGGGCTGAGGAAACAGCAGATCTTCCAGCCCTGTCCCAAACACCCTGAGCAGCAGAGGGGCCAAGGCAGGGTTTGGCTTCCTGTCGCTCCCTGTCCCATAGAAGAGGAGGACTTGAGAGGCCTGCTCACACCTCCGTTCCAGCCAGGATCAGGCTGCTTCTTCGTGCACACTTGTAACAAACCAAATGTTGTTTTTAGCCACAAACGTTTTGTGAATTCCTCACAGCAGCAATAGAAAGCTGATACCCATGCCAAATCCACCCCCTTGTCTCGAGCGTGTTCTGATCGATGCAGTGTCCCCACCCTGTCGCGGCCCGTCCTCAGGGCATTGCAAGTTGAGTTGGAGAAAGCGCTATCCTGTTGAGTGGTGCCCTCAGAGTTTCCTGTGGCCCTATCGGACAATAGCACCCTGAAGGGCCATTCAGGAAGACTGTGTCCAGTTTAGTTACACTGCCGAAAGAGCCTGGGGCCTGTCGTACAGCTGGTCGTGTTTATCTTTCTTTTGTGTTGTCCCAGTGCACCTGGCACAAGGGACGTTTTTATTGCTCTGAAATCATTTGGACGAACAACAATTATCATTTAAGTATTTTCAGTCTAGGGAAACATCCTCCATTTTCATTTACCGTATCATCCTTGTGATAGTCTGTTGTAACATAAATAATGAAAACGCATTGCTGAAGGTCAGTTTCCTTCCTTTCACAACGTACGCTGGTGCACACAAACCTTCCCATGAAGTTTTCATCACCACGCACTTCATAGGAATAAGATTTCCAAAGTCTAATATGCTAATTCAGTCTCATTCCAAAATCATAAGTTTCATTTACATTTTAACATTTGAATCAAAATAGCCCCAAATTAGTTGCCAAACAAATCTAATTTGTGTTTTTAGCAATTGTGTGAGTCATACTGCCAGTGTTTTTGCCTTATTTCTTACAAATTGTCCCTAATTGGAAAATACCATGAGCAGTAAAGCATGAAGACAAAAGCCACCAGCACTTTGAAGTTCATTTTCTACAAAATTGGATGGGTTTTCTCATATTAATTTTGCTGATCATAGAGCTTGCCTCTATTCCCCAGCTTTGGTTTTGTCACTTCATTCTAGTTCTGGAATAAGCTGGTGATTTAGGGGTGTTTTTCAAGACCAGACCACTTCCTCATATCCAAGCTTTGTTCTTATAAATAGATACAATTATGTGCATATGTTGGGTAGCAGGGTGCGTGATGAACAGAATCTTTCATGAGTGGTTTACTCAATTCTTTGGAATTTCACTCTTGAATTCAATCAGTGGAGACAATTCAGTGTGAAAAATGTTTTTTCTTGTTGACAATACTCTTTTTCCCCACACACCTCATCTTGCCGTCTGTACTCCATCCTCTTACACAGGTTTTGGAGGTAGTAAGTGTGGGGTTAACGGTAACTCTACATGCTGTGTCCTAACTCTTAACCACGAGAAAACCTAAGATTGCCTCAATTTACTAAAACTTGGGACAAATGCTTGAAAAGGTTTGTGGATTATAATGCTTCTGTTCACAACGATGAGGAGGTCAAACCCATGTAAGACCACATGGAGCCTTTTCCAGTTAGTATTTGAAATGCTTAAATGAGCTCACAGGGAAGAGGACCATGTCTGCTTCTGCTGCGGCATCTTCCGTTTCTTTATAAACGCGGGACTTTACGTTGCTCTCAGTATTAGCGGAGCTACGCCGATGACAGGACGGCAGGATTTACAGGTGCACTTTGCCACGAATACTGGAAGAGGTGTTATTCCGTGTCACCCCGTGACTCCCGTACTGATTTGCTCTGGTGCTGTGTGAGGCTGAAGTCACGACGGCTGGGATGTTCTCCAGGAGGGGAGGTGCGGGCCGGGTGGCCAGGAAGGTGCACTTGGAGGCCCAAGAATGCACCCCCATTACTGCTGGGGCTGTGTTCGGGGAACACCTTTGACCAGGGCCTGCTAGAGACTCGCGTCGCGTTGCTCCGCCAACCTGCGCACCACCTGGGATCCCAGCCGGAGCTCAGTGTCCCCACCTCGGATGGGGGATGGAAGACTCTCCTCTGTCCTGAAACATCGCGGTGAGACAGCAAATTCCGTCTCTGTCCCTGAGGAGCAGGGACCGGCTATGAAATCCTGCACCTGTCGATCGCTGTAGAGACTCAGGCCCCAGCACAGCCGCCTGAGAGTCGGCCTCCCGTGCATCTACTCTGGAGCAGCGCCCTGGTGGATGAGGACGCCCAGCCGTGGGGACACAGGTCAAGTGGTGGGGTGGTGGGTGAGCTGCAGGTGCCAGAGGAGTGAGCTGCCGCTTGGGCGCTGCTGATCCAGCGAGTGAGGGATCTTCCGCGGCGGGCGAGTTGGCACCCGGCAGGTGGCTCCATCTCCCACACACGGTGCCCCAGCGATGGTCCATCGCCCCTGAAAACGTCCCTTCTGGTGCCCGTTCTTGTTTCAAACATTTGCACATCTCCTAGAATTATAGACGGTGAGCTAGAGGAAGATTTTAGTCTAATTACAACTGCAAATAAATATAAGAATGGCAAATTAAGCAATATGCCTATGACAGAGACCTTTTTTGATAAGTTGGTCGTTGACCTCTTACACACACACATGTATATGTGCCCTGTGTCATATTTGGGGCTATATTTAATGCTGCTTTAATTTTCTGCAGGATGATACATTATGAAGACATTTGATGTGTTATCCCTGAAGAGACACACATACATAGACACACAGTGCATTCCTAAAACTTGTCTGTGAATATGTACAATATACGGCATGTATGCCCATTTTAAGCAGTGTTCTTATTCTAAAATTTCCTTGCATGCTTCTTATGAGCATGTGTGTTTCATACAGCACATATCCTCCTGTAATTAGCTTCTTTTCCTGCAGTTTGAAGGATTCTGTTGGGTGCTGGGCAAAGCACATCTGCACGAGTGTGCAGTGGTGCCTCAGTTCACGAACATAAATTGTTCCATGATTCTGGGGAAGATAGCAGTGGTTATTTTCCACACACGATGCTTTGGGAATGGAAGAAAAACTGCCCAATGCTTCTGTTGGTGCACTGAATTGTGTGCAAACAGAGGTGTGGGTGGACCGAGGTACACTGTGCTGCTTTCCATGGAGATGTGGATTCCGACTGGGATGATGAGCTCATGCACATTACATTCCTCCTTAGCCTGCTTTCCCCTCCCCTGACCTTCGTCTGAGCTTTACCACTGTGCTTTCTCGGGAACTGTTAGCCGGGCCTTTTCTTCAGCCTCGAGCTCCTTTGCTGAACTTCCTGTCCCTTTCAGCCAATCTCACTCTATGCCATATTTTCCACAACTAGTTTTTAGAAGAAATAACAGAAAATAAGGACAACTACTGCACATTAGAGAGTGTAATTGAAACTTTGCTTAAAAAGAATAATGTTCATTTCTATTTCCCATGCAGCAGAGTGAGCACTGTATAGGCATTGAGTTAAAAAATATTATTGATGCATTTCTTTGAAAAAAAAAAACCAATCTTGGGGCTCAGGAAAACAGTATTTCCCAAGGAGAAACTCCCCTGAGTCGCACATGTGCACTCATATCTGCGCTGTACCCTTACAGTTCTGCCAACGTCGTGATGTCCATTTGCATTAGGAGACTCGAAAACAAGCTGCCAGCGGGCCGCACTTAGCAGCATGACTCCAGAAGTCAATTTCACTAACAAATCACCATGTGATGAACTAAGTAAATGCAGGCTGGAGATCTGACTTGATATTTTTTACTCAATATGCATTCTTAGATTCTGGCTTACTGTCCTTCACTGACTTTGGGAATAGTCTCTGAGGCGCCAGACAAAGGTATTTTCTCACAATTATTTCATAATAAGAATTGAGGCCAACATGTTGGTAACCTTTGCTTATTATTTAAAAGCTGTCTCCAAGGTCTGTCCAAGCTGGTGCCAGGAGAAGGCCTTGCATGTGTGTTGCTGGGAGCAACCTGAACAGCGGGGCCCTGAGCCGAGTGCCCGGTGGCAACTTCTGCAGCTGGGCTGGAGTCAGGGACCTCACCTGGGTCCCCGCCAGCTTGGCCATGGTTCTGCATCACAGGAGAGCACAAGAGCGGGAAGCTGTCACCCTGCTTGGCAGCAGGCACTGGGGTCCAGCAGCAGAGAACAGGAAGAAAATCAGAGAGGACATGCATCTCACCACCAAACACCTGGCCTTTGACTTGGAAATGTGTTGTGCTTCTCAACTGTCAATTCCTCTTCTAAATTAGTTGATTTGGGGATGCAATGCACTGCTGATTTCCCAAGGAGGAGAGGGACATTGCAGGCCCTTGCAGTGTAGCCAGGGGCTTCTGCCTATGAGGTGCCATCCTCCTGTTCTTCTCTCCTCCGGGCATGATTCACCGCACCACCTCCCTGCCCACCCTCACCCTCGCACCACAGACTCAGAGTCGGGTTACCTCAGCCTGAAACCCTTTCCAACTTGTGGCACAAACCCAAGGCTTCAAACTTAAGAGAGTATTTGAGAGGAATTGCCAATAGGAAGGAAAATATCCCCCATGCTAGGCACAGGTTCCCAAGGTGACTATTGCTTACTCCCAGTGAGCAAAACAGAAGCTGGAGGAGGGAGTTACGGTCCAGGGTTGGGACTGAAGATAGGAAGCCAGAAATGTCTAATGCAGCTGAGCAGTGGACAGGGTTCATCTAGGAAGATAACAAGAAAGGAGCCAAATTTACACATGCAAATAACGGACACACACCCGAGGACCCAATTTGGGAAGCAGCAAGGGAGATAAGGCGGCCAGAGTGGCCAGTGACACAGGACAAAGAGGTCAGTTGACTCAGGGGGCTTGGTGTTTCCAGGGTGCCACCAGGGAGGCTGTGACAGCAGAGAAAGCTTCTGCAAGCCAGTTCAGATCAAGCAGAAAAGGTTTGCATTTGCTTGCTTTGCTTTTCAGAACATCTTAAAGCCCAATCCCTGGCAGGATCATTTCAGTGATGGTGGAAAGTATTCTTCAACACAGGCCCACCAGCTGGTGAGTGGGAGGGAGGAAGCCCTTCCGCTACAGGCTGGGCTTGGTGTCTAACTTAAAGTGGAACCTAAAGGGGTTTAGGGAAATAATTAACATCTTTGTACCTTACAGCCAAAATCTCCCCTTATAACAGTGTAGAAGTAGAGGAAAAATCCAACCAAGTATCCAACGCATTCTTCCAAATTCAAGTATGGGGTATACTGCTTGCTGACCATTTGACAGGTCTTCGTATGAGTGGTGAAATAGCTAGAACCATGGTATGTTTCAGTGTTTTATTTTCTTATGATTTGATGGACTGGAAGTTGATCCTAACATGAGAACTAGTGAGACTCACGTCTCAAGGAACAAGGATTTCACATGGAAATTAAAAATTTCACATTACAAAATCACTTCCTTTAAAAATATCCACGCGTTCTACATCAGGGTAAGAACTAATGGTAATGATCATTTCTGGATATTAATAAGATATATCTTGATTTGATTTGTTAAAATGTCACATTTTATATCCCGACTAATGTTTATAAGTAATACATGTTAATCAAAATAATACAAACTTGTAAAATGTACAAAGCTAACTAAGGTATACTTGTCCTAAATACCCCGCCGTCCACCTCTCCCACAGCACATGGCATAGATTAAACTCTCTGTGAAATGTCATACGTTCCCAGAAGTACTGTCGATGTCTGGCACAAAGTGGCGTGGCATGTCCTTAGCAAGGTTCAGAGACAGGATGTAGGAAAGAAGTTCCACCGAGAGCTACCGAAGTCACCTGGACCGAGTTTCCTGGGAAATGATGGAAAGGGGAAGCTATTGAGACAGGTCTGTGTGCGTGGCTGTCTGTGCTCACAAGGGTTTGTGCGCATCTGTGTGTGACAACACAGACGTATGCACAGGTGTCACCTCTGATATACACCTGTGTGTGTGCTGGGTAGTTAGGTATATGGGCATATATCATACATATACTTACCTGTCATCTGGCTGGTCTTTCCCATCTGCTTATTCATCTACTATTACCTGTAATATTTCTTCACCTTTCTTCTGCCTCACGAGCGTCCATTTTTTTCACCATGGAGAGGTTTATTAAACTGGGAAAGTCAGCTTCTGCCTGCCGGGGGCATTGCCATCCCCTGTGGTTTATGTGCTCATCGTTTTGCGTTTCCTCATCTTTTCTCATCGAGGGAAGCTTCTGCCCTACAACTCCAGACCTGTTTCGTTCACTGCTTTATCTGTAGTAACTAGATCGCCACCTGTGAACTACAGGTTAAGTTCGTGTATTTCAAATAAATGAATGAACATTTTCAAATAACTAGATTAGGAACAAGCACGTTGTCCTCTCCAGTCTGCAGAGTTAGGGTGTGGAACGGGACATTTTTAAAAAATCCTTTAACCCAAGCTCCTAAAGACCGGGTTCTTCTGTGTCCGCAGCTCCCCGCGTCATAGGGGGCAGCAGAAGCGGTCTCTGCCCTGTCCGCGTCACACGGGCCGTGGGCTCGATGAACCAAGAACATGAAACACCAAAGGCTACTGCCAGTAGCACATCATTTCCTCTTGGAATGAATAAAAGTGAGTTTCTGCGTGGTGCCAAAGAAAGACGATATTGCACATTTGGTAAAATTCTCCTTAAAATAAGTCTATACACAACACGGGATATTAAAGTACATTTTTATTTAAAGAATTTCCCAGACATGCTAAAGAAGTAAGGTGTCTGCCTCTGAGCTGCTTTGAGGCTTTTGCAGGATTCCAAATATAGGTTTGTTTGTCTCGTGCGTCTGTGTCTCCATTCCTGGTTTCTCCTGGAGCTCAGCCGTGGTATCCTGGCTGCGCTGTTCAGGGAGTGTCACTCTTCAGGTGTGATGTTAGCTCAGTCCACTCATGACATCTGCTGTTTCATGGTGGGCCACATATTTGAAAGAAAATCCATTTCCATGAAGTAAAATCCACTCACAAATATGAGTCACATTTTATACATACACACATACACATCTACGGTGTGTGTGTGACAGAAAAAGATTTATAGAAATGTGTTCATTAGAGGGAATTTCACGAAGAATCTATATAAATCAATCCTGCTGTAGTTATTCCACAGCTAGTATGTTAAGTGTGCTTATATGTGTACATATGCACCAGATAGGTACACACAGAACACATGTATCTATGTATGCAGTGCTGTGTACATAGTTATGCACTCACACATATTGGTAATATGATAACTGAGGCAAGATCAATTAATATATTATTTAGAGATTTTATATAAGCATTTTAATGAAATTGACATATAAATGCAAATACCTTTTAGAAACTTTTTAGGTAAGATGTTTGGTCTTGTTTCTGGCTAATTTTGCTTTTAGTTTATTTCCCCTTGGGTGTATATGGCCAGTGTGTGTCGATATTCTGTGCACACGCTATATTCACAGCATGTAGTCCATAATGCTGGTAGGCATAAGAGGTAAACCCAAACCAAAACTCTACCTGCTCCTGTGATTTTTTAAAGAGATGTGTAAATTAGCTGTCTTAAATTTGAGTGAATTCTGTCCATGGAACTCTATTTACCAAGATAAATTGCAGGCTCTTAATTACAAATCATCTACAGATGATGACCTATTTCCTTAAAGGGATGGGACATGCAGGTTACTTTCTGTCAGGTCACAAGAAGAAGGATTTCACAACACAGAAATGACCAATCCAGTTGGAAGCTCGTGGTTTTGGTGAGCAAGATCCACTAGCTCTGCAGTGAATGAGTCTACATGCTATTCTTACAGTTGAAACGGAAAGGAGACTTTTTCAGATTTATGCAGTCCTTTACAAATACCGTGGTCTGTTATCTAGGAGTAAGCCTAAATATGTTATGTTATGAACTCCAGCATGACACTGTACTTCTGAGTGATACAAATGCAGGATCTTTGGCAGCATTAACTCCTCCTAGTTTTGTTTTCATTTTTAATTCTGAGCATAGGATTTGCGCAAAATTAAGCTCAACTCATATCCAGTCCTCTTTCTCTGAAATGCCAGAATGCCTGAAAATTGCCACCCTCATTCCACCACTCCATCTGAACATCTGTAGCAAATTTGTACTTTGTCAACCAGAAAAATTCCGGCAAAGCTCTTATTTGGCAATTGATTTTTTTTAAAGATAAGTTATATATACATATA
>NW_022900916.1:2266107-2269358 GCF_012274545.1 Fukomys damarensis
ATATTTCATCTCATTCAATATGTTTTAGGATTCGTAGAAATTAAACACATATCATGTAGAATATTTTGGAAGATTCCCAGGCCTAGTTCAAGAACATCTTCTCTAAAGACAATTTGATGTTACCTGGAATAAACCAACCACTGTCCCTTTAAGATGGAAAAGTGAATAACCAAAATAGTATGAAACATATCCAGAGTCACTGATTCCATGAGCTTGTGTCTTTTTAGGAAATATGTCCTAATTCTTTTTGAACACCTTCTCTGGTGGGGTTTTCTCCATTACTTTATGAACCCTTTGAGCACTCTGTGAGACACACATGCACACGCACACACACACACACACACACACACACACACACACACAGTGGGGGGACCAAGAGGCAGGAAGTCAGGGCCAGCAGGTTCACAGACATATTTCATAGTGCATTTTTAAGATGCTGGAAAAGTTGCTAAAATTCTCAGAATAATAGTTTGTTCAGAAACTAAATTTGATAATTTTAAGAGTAAATGAGTTCCATGTAAGTGTTTGAAACATTGTGTTGCCTTGAAGGAAGGGCCAAGTCAGAGCTCGAGGAGAGTGCTGCCTGGCAGGTGACTGCGCTGGGAGTCCCCTGTGTGGCGAGTAGAGAATCACAGCTCAGGGCTGGCACCTGGCACCTTCCTACACCTTGGAAAGTGACCTGGGCTTGCAGGGCACAGAAAGCCTCCCGGACCCTGGGGAGACGCCATCATCCTTGGGGAGCTGGGCCACTGAGGCAGGAGGCCGGGTGTGCGTCCCAGGCCCTGCTTGATGGGGTAAGCCAGGCAGGGGTCAGCCTCACATCCTTGGAAGTACTGGGTTCACAGGAAATTTTCAGTGTCCAAGTTCTAATGTGCTTCTTTAGTTCAGTGATAGAATTAGACCACAGGACACTGTGAGGTCAGAAATTTAAGAAAAAGAAAGTCTTTGACATTCAATAAGGGCATGAATCTCAGGTTCTTTCAAAATATTGATTTGAGTCTCTGTGATGGCTTAAAAGCAAGCTTTTCCAAGGCCAGAGCAAAGCTTTATTTTTTTTTTTTGGTTGATAAATATAATATTAAATTGTTTATTTTAGCCCTAGTTTCCCTAATTCTTTTGTATTTTCATTACCATGTTGTTAATCAGACATCAATTATGATATATTTTAAATGTTACAATTCTGACAAAGTATTTCAAATATGAGCCCACCTTGGGTCACTGACTTAGAGGACAGATGTGTTACGTGGTCACAGTCCCTGAACTGCTCATCACAGCGTTCAGGAAGTGTCATCTGATGGCCTCTGCTCAGCACTCTGTTGAGGGGCAGTGTTGGGAGTTGTAAGTGGAAATACGATAAATGCGCAGATTCACTCAGTGGTTCTGATTCTGACTTTGCTGGGGGAAAAGGGGAAACTGAAAAGAGAAGGTGCAGATGTATCAATCAGTTTTGTGCTGGGAAACCTCCGCGACGAGCGGACTACAGAAAAGGAGGGAGCTTCAGGCAGTGCTGCAGGCACAGGGTCTCCGGCTCCACAGCGGGACCAGGCACCTGGCAGGGCAGCCTTCGCGGAGGCCCGTTCAGTGTGGGCTAATCACATGCTGCTCAATAGAACCATATTTATGTTATAAAATTGAATAAAAACACAAAATTATATGTTCAAACATACAACTGAAACATGAATGTGGTCAATTAGAATATTTATAGATACTAACATTTTTGAAATGACTGCGATATGATTTAAATAAATCTGCTGGTTAGTTTTCTTTTTTCTTTAAGGACTGGAAGAAAATGTACCCAAAGTGTCCCAATTACTGCACTGGATATGCATTTCCTAATGTCCGACACCGAAACAGTGACAATCCAGTCCCCAAGGCTCACACTGCATTTGAGTCCGATGAATTATTTTCTTCCAGGACTCTTGTAGTGCTCACTTAATAAATCAATTCTTGGTTGGTTAGAATTTGGCCCAGAATAGCTGTTTCCCAAATAATTCATTTCCTTTCCCTTTGATGAATGGAATTTTCAATAACACATGTCAGGCTTTTGTCAGAGGATGTGACTCTCCCGGCAGTCTCCGCAGATGTCCCGGGGCCGACGCTGGGCTGCTGCTCTGTTTGGCACCGAGGCTGTTGTTGATCTGCGACTGGACGCATCCCGTCCCCGGTCCTCTAGGGCTGCCCCACACTCGCTCCACGCGCGGCAGTTCCCACACCTGCTCCCTGGGCAGGCATCCGCACGGGCTCTAGAGAGCTCACGTCGCCCTGCGGTTGGTGCCCTACAGCTTGGTCTTTACTGTGCGGTATCTCCGGGTGCATCTTTACTATCAAAAACCAGAGAAGTAGGTCAAAGTTAGGTGCTAGAAACATAGGATTACTAACCCAAACACGATACCTTTGTGAAATTATGTAAACACCAAGTTCACAGAATTCTATTGTGAGTACAGACAGGCCAGGCCATGGAAACTTAAGAGTCCAGCGTTGTCCAAGAGGCCACAGCTGAGTTGGGATCAGAAGTCGCGGCCAGGGTGACCTCGCGGGGACACACGGCCCTTGGTCACGCTCTCTGGCCGTTACAGAGCTTTGTCATACGGTGAGCTGCATATCTCTGAAACTTTCAGGACACCTCCCGTCTTGCGGATGGACTTATGACCAGCTGGGATAAAGGCACTGAATCAACATTTGTTAAGTTTTATTTATGTGCTCAGAAAATTGTTTTCTTTTAATTCTCCGGATGCTGCTCTGACCAAGGAACCATCGTTCTTGTTACTTGGCACCTGCGTCTTGGCGGGGTCAAGAGCGCTGTTCAAGGTCGTTCGGTCACTCGGTGGTGAGAGGACGCCTTTGGTCGTGCAGGGATTGTAACTAGTGAGTGCACTGTTCAAAATCACGACGACATTGAGCGCGGGTATGCACGCAAGTAATGAACGAAGGGATGGAGGGCAGCTCGGGAAAGCACTCCACGGGTGTGTTGAGGGCAGCAGGCCCAGCAAGACGTAAAAGTCAAGCTACTTGGGAAAAGTCCTCCGACCGTCACGGAAATGGAAGAGGCACTGCCGCTCTCTGCTGAGACCTTTGCACGGAGCGGGGGCGGAAGGGACGTGGCGAGGGGACTTCGCAGGCCCACGCGGGACGCCCCGACCGGACCACGGTCTGTGCATCCGCTCGATCTTCCCGCAAGTTCCTCTGGGCTCCGCTTTTCCGGAAGGCGTGGCTCCTCTCGAGTGGCTCGGGCTCACCCTCCTGGGTGTCCT